>NW_019154116.1:17771898-17844141 GCF_002288905.1 Enhydra lutris kenyoni | reverse complement strand
TTATTATTATTATTATTATTAATTTTATTTTTTATTATTTAACCACTACAATAATTTTATGCAGTGTTGTTTACTATCTGATCTTCATTTTTATATGAAAAATGAACTCTAATTTCAGAATGTAGGTATGACTTCCAGCCTCTTTATTATTATTATTATTATTAATTTTATTTTTTATTATTTAACCACTACAATAATTTTATGCAGTGTTGTTTACTATCTGATCTTCATTTTTATATGAAAAATGAACTCTAATTTCAGAATGTAGGTATGACTTCCAGCCTCTTTAGAACAAAGTTAATTGCAACCAGTTATACTCTTTAGTGGCTTCTAATATGTCTTTGGGCCTCAAATTTAGCTTTCAATGTCAGATGAGCTGGTTAAGATCTTAAAATGCATATTTCATTTTATTATAAACCTGAGGGTGGGGGACCTTGTTTAAAACAAAATCTGAGGACTAGATATCTCTTATTCACTGACTTAGAAAAAAAAATAAATAGTGTAAGTATAAATAAAAGAAGGTACACCCGAAGAGAATTACAGTGCTAGCTTATTAAAAAAATTAACATGTACCTTCCCCCTTTTTTTTCCATGAACTCTGTTTTTTACATGAAGTTTGGGGAAACATGCTAAGATATAATTTTTGGTGAGTTTTTTTGAAGGTTTTTAAACAGAGGATATTTTCTATGTGGCCGTACTTAAATAGTTCAACTCTACGAAGGAAATAGTGAAAATGATGCCTATACCTAACATTAATTTATTACACCATTATTACATTTTAAAAACTTACATAAATTTCCAAACTTCCTTGCTTTCATGGAAGTGCCATAGGGAGAAAGATGAAGAAATTGCAAAGCAGATACATTATCTTACCGTATGAGCCACTCATGGCCACAGAGAACAGCTTAAGTGGTACAGTAGGAAGAGTCTCATTGGTCTCTGTCTGGGCCCAATAAGCCAATTTTGCCAGGAAGCTGGAGACAGAATGTTAGCTCTTTTCTGCAAATAAAGGCATTCTCTACATATAACTGAAATGTGATTATTAAAATCAGGAAGTTAACATTAATGCATTACTGGAATCTAATCTTTAGGCCCCATTCATGTTTTATCAGTTATTTCAATAATATTTCATATAACACAATTTTCCAGGTCAAAATCACATGGTGCATTCAAATGCCATATCTCTTTAGTTTTCTTCAATCTGGAGCAATTCCTTCCTTTTTTCTTGATTTTGTGGCAGGTTTGAGGATTCTTGGCCAATGATTATTTAGAATATCCCTCATGCTGGGTTTGCCTAATGTTCCTAACTCCAGGATAGGCTTTTTTTTTTTTTTTTTTTAGGTACATCACAGATATGATGCTGTAATCTTGTTGTATCCTTGTTGTATCTTATCAGGTAGAACAGGGGTTTGATTTGTCCCATTACTAATAGTGTTAATTTTTATTACTTGACCAACGTTGTGCATTCGTTATCTGTTGCCGCATGATATATTAGTCAAAGCCTAGCAGCATAACACAACAAACATTTATTATCCTACAGGATCATGGATGCCTAGGAGTGACTTAGGTGGGTACCTTTGGCTCAAGGTCTCCCAAGAGGTTATATCCATAGCTGGGGCGATGGTCTGATCTAAAGGCTTAGTTGGGAGGAGGTAGGAGTTTGCTTCCCAGCTTACTCCTGTGCTGATTTGTAGACTCTGGTTTCTTGCTACGTAGACCTTTCAACAGGGTTACCTTGCAGCCTGGCAGCTGCCTGGGCCCAAGGATAGCTAACTAAGAGATAGCTGGAGAGAAGAACATCTCTGACCAAAGCCATAGTCTGTATTTATAACCAATATTTAAAATGACATCCTCTCCTTTCTGCCATATTCCAATTGTTAGAAGTCCACCCCACATTCAGGAAATGGGATTACCCAAGACAATCAATACAAGGTAGCTAAGATCATGGAAGCCTTCTACCACAGTTTACCCTCTGGACCCCAACAATCAATGTTGTTCTGTCATGCAATATATACTCAACCCCTTTCTAGGACCCCAAATTGTCTTCCCTCATTGCATGAGTCCAAAGTCCAGAAACTGATCATATAAATCAAGTGCAAGAGCAAATGAGATTCCATAGATTTATCTCTTCTTGATCTGCAGACTCGTGATGCTAAAAAACCAGTTACTTACCTCCCACTCTGACACCTAACACACAGTGGTGAGAGATGGGGATGAGCAAACTTCTGAAGACATTTCTGTTAAAAAAAAAAAAAAAAAAAAAAAAAAAGGAAAATGCCCTAAATAAAGGAGTTACTGGTCCATCCTGTTCCAGAAATCTAGCTGGTAAATATTAAAAGCCCTTTGATTAGGTTCAAGTCCTGAGAATATTTGTCCTTGGGTTTCAGTTATACTGCCTGGGCTCTTGGTTCTACCTTCTGAGTTATCCTTCATTTTTTATGCAATGCAGCATGTACTCGCCTCTAAGCAGCTCTCTTGGTCGTCTTCCTCCCAGTAGAATTCAAAGGGTTCAAAGGCCCATTTTCACTGTACAATCTCTGACTCTCTTTCTTCAATTCACACTTTTGATGTTTCTACATATAGAACTCTTTATTTTGACAGTAGTATGGGTTCCCATGAATCTTTTGGGGGTTCACTGAATTAGACAAAAAAATCCCTTCAAGATAAATCCTCTCTACCTTGGGCCCTACAGAGGTGCCTGAGTGACAAAGTCTTTCTATGAATTAGAACCCTTATTGTTTGCTAGAAAGGATCTTTGAGTCATACTTACCCATTTATCTCTTAAGAGAGAAATTTCTGACTAGACAGTAAGCCAATGAACCATCCTTGATCTTTCTAAGATCTTAACAAAAAATTTTACTGTCACCACCATGGCTTTATCTTTTGACCATGCTTTCCCAGGTGCCCTGGATTTGATTTTGGCCTAGAAACCATTTCTTAATTTTAGCATCATTTGCCGTCTGGGAAGACTAATAATCTTTAAAACCGACGAGACCTGGATCCTTTTTGTTCAAAAGTCCCTGGGTCCTTTTCTACTGTTCAAATACATGCTGGCAACAGTTTTGCTAAATGTTCTGCCACTGCCTATCAGTGATCTTCTAATTTCCAATAAGATGTTCTCATTTTCCTGCAAGTCCTCACATGCAGCATCGTCCAAGTCCAACATGCAATAAAGAGTGTGTTCAATGCATTTTATACTGACATTCTCCTCAAAGCCCACACTGGTCTAACTGCAAAACCATTACCGCCTTTTAGGCATTTGTTATAGCAGAACCCCGCTACCAGGTCTGAAATCGCTATTATCTACTAAATACAACAGATTACTACAGGATTTAGAGGCTTAAGACTGCAAGTATGTATTATCTCTTGATTTATCTAGGTCGCGAATTTGGGCTCAGCTTAGCTGGGTGTCTTTGCATTCAAGTCTCTTGTGGATTTAGAGTCAAGCTGGCAATAAAAAATGTGGTTTCATCTGAAGAATTCCCTGTGCAGGGGGGTGTAATTCCAATCCCAGTCATGTGGTTGTGGTCTTGGAATTGACATCCTGTCCCTTCTACTATAATTTATTTGTTAGGATGAACATGACACACCCATTTTGTTCTCCAGGGAAAGGAATTAGCCAAAGGTGTGAATGTATGTTGGAGGCAGGCATAACTGAGGTCCATCTTAGAGGTTGTCTACCTTAGACAATGATTCCACTAAGTTAAAGTTCCTCTTTATCTTTTTGTAATCATTACCTATTTTGTCAAAAGGTATTTTTTCTTGTCAAAAGGTATTTTGAAACTAGAGACATAACCTGGTCCTCATCACACTTTCAAATGATCTATTTGTGTCAGTGTAGTCTCAGGGTTTCTTACTGTACCCAGTTGGTTCTAATGTGTTAGCATCATTATTGATTTTAATATTGAAATTATTTCAGCTTTAGTGTGAAATGTAAAATATAAGTAAAGACACTTTGAGCTGATTTTTGTGTCACTTCAACATTACCTCTTAATTATTTGAATATTCCCTTACTTTCTGGCCCCAAAATATATTTGGGAGTGTCTTGCATTTTTCCTTCCCCAGCTCTGGGAGAAACTATTTCTCCAAGGAGCTCTCTCCCCACCCTCAAAGAGAATAATATTTAGAAGCCAGAATCTAGTTGCTATGTGTGTCCTTTGCTATTGGAAAACCATTGCTCCTAGACCCTCTCAGTGGGCACAGCTAAAGAATATATTTGTGTGTGTGTGTGTATAATATTTATATATATTTAATATTTATTTCTGTATCATTCTTTTTTAAAAGATTTTTATTTATTTATCTGAGAGAAAGAGAGAAGAAAGAGAGCATGAGTGGGAGAGGGGCAAAGGAGAAGCAGACTCTTCGATGCGCAAGAAGCCTGATGTGGGGCTTGATCCCACGGCCCCGGGATCATGACCTGAGTCAAAGGCAGACGCCTAACCGACGGAGTCACCCGGGTGCCCCTATTTCTGTATCATTCTAAATAGACCAAAACCCTTGATTTCATACCAATACCTCCTACTCTAATTATTCTAGGGTTGTTTGTTTGTTTGTTTGTTTTTAGCCTTCTATAATTTACAATTCTTTTCCAAGAGTAAGAAATCTGGCTGTTGTTCTCCTTAATGTATTTTGTTATTTGATCAAACCCCCCTGTATGCACCAATCTTTCACTGGCACTCAGCCTCCAGACACCTTACAGAGGCCGGGAGGACTCCACTCACAACTTTGAAAATCGGCCCTGTTTCCATTATCTTCTCTATCCCACTATCGAGGTTTTGTGCACCTCGCCGGGACTCTGCATCCCCGCGCTAGGCTGTATTTCCCATATCTAACATGCCCTCCTGATGCCACCCGAACTCAGTGTGGACCCCTTTCTCACTCTGCTTGGGCTTCAATATCTTGCTCTATTCTGTTCCATTTCTACCCCTCCTCCCCTATAACCTTGATAACACAAAAAGCTACCTTTGCCCGCCTTAGCTAGGCTTTGGGACTGAATGATTCTAGAAGATAAGCAAAGAGCAAGGGCTCTCTCTGATTCTTAAAGGAACTTAACTTGATTTTAGAACTGATTATCTCTGGCTTGTATTTTGCATATGCATTAACTGTTTAAATCAGCAGTCCTTCATTTGACTTGAATTTCCTTATAATTTGTTGAAGTGAGTCCAAATTCTCATATGAGAAGCCAAAGATGACCTAGGAAGTTATTAATAAGGCCATTTTTTGCCAAAATATTTGTTTTTGAAATTTCTTTCCCACATTGGGAAGTAGCTTATGTATTCTCAATATCTATCTATATCTATATCTATATCTATATCTGTATCTATATCTATATCTATATATATCTATATATATATAATTTCTACAGAGAGACAGAGGACAGAACTCTTTTGTAACATGTTCAACTGCATTCTGTGGGTATTAAACTTGAGTCCAAATCCACACTCTACTGCTTCTTGGTTTTGAGTATTTGCCTAGGTTATTTGTCCTCATTGTGCTTTGGTTTCATTACCTGCAAATGAGGAATAAAAATACCAAATTCCCAGAGTTACTGCAAGCAGTAAAAGAGAAAATTTATGTGTAACACTTACCCCAGTGCCTGGATAAATGCGATCAATAAATGCGGACGGATCCTGTTAATAATTTGATGATCATTCTCAGGAAACTGGTAGGAGAATGCCTCACTTGTAGAGGTCCTACCTAATGATCCTTCTCCTTTTTTTCCCATATAGTCCCTCCCTCTGACACAGGAGCTCAATATTTACTATTGTTTTTCCTCCAGGCTATACCTAATCTCTTGGGAAAAAAAAAAAAAAAAACTCATAGTCTTTGTATTCCAATTTACATTTTCTTCGGTGCAGAGGACTCTTTCGTCTTAATTTGTGGTGACAAGCTGTTGATTTGTAAGAAACACCAATTATCAGATTGCACTTTCGCTTTCCAATCTGCTGAGTCGCTTTAACACCTGGGATGAGACTGAGCGAGGCCCCGTGATCCGCAGTCCCCCACCCCAGCCCCGTGTCAGCAGCAAAGGGTCCACAGCGCACTGCGTGCCAGAGCTGTTTTCAGGACCAGAGGCTGTTATGACTGTGTGTTCAAGGAGCATTTTATTCCTCCGGTTGATTCCTCTGTTTTTATTAGCAGTACAATCGCAAAGGTAATGCTATTGACAGTTTTTGTGTGGCCTGGAGAGAAGTGTATGAATTGTTTTAGTAGGAGCGCGGTGACTCCCTAAACATAAACCAGGCTGCACTGATACTTGCTTTAGCAACCACTGATCAGCAATAAATGTTAAAAATTAACAAGAAGTTCCTTTTTTTCCTAACCACCAAATGACTCTAAGCATGAAATATATGTTAGCAGGAGCTACTGCTTGGCCACTGAGTGGTTCAAAACATTAAACATATTTTTAAAGTATTACTCTTTCCTCAGCCTCCAAGTGGTTGTAAACATTAAATATGTTTTATAAAAATTGCTTTGCCAGCTACTGGCAAGATAGCTATGAACATCATTTTTCTTTAAAGTTGCCTTCCAGCTGCAAGACTGTTTTTTTTTTTCTTATTTGCTCTATTCTATTTATTTTATTTATTTATTTTTTTGTACACAAAAGCAAGCAAGAGGGAAGCGTGGCCCAATTGTCTCTTGCTTTATGATAAGTGATCATGGGAGCACAGTTGCGCCTCTATAAAACCGCGCTAGCCCTAGGAGTGCCTGGAGGTTCAATTGCTTGTGCCGGGGATTCCACATCGAAGTCAGCTACATCTTCCAAAACCGTTTTTGTTTCTGCTTTCCATTGTGCAATGCATGGAGGTATGAAGATGGGCAGGATCTAAGCGCAGGAGTTAGGGAAATAACTTCAAGCAGCCAGACGCTGGCGGATTACGCCCACTGATCAAGGTGAAAATATCCCATGGAGGGAACAGCCTCCGAGACAGGCAAAATGGCAGGATGAGTAAGTGAATGAGCTCTTTAACCCAAACATGCGGAAGGACTTGAAATCTCTGTCTGGAAATAACTCAGTGTGACAACCGCATGAAATTGAGACAGTGCAGAACATGCCCCTCCCTGTATGAGTGTCTATCCAGGAGTTCGCTCAGCAGATTTGTTTATTTGAACCACATTCCCAGTGAAAATGAAGTGTGGCACCAGAGTCCACTGAAAACATGAATCCAGTCCGTCACTCCAAGCCTAGCAACTCATCATCAAGCCAAATGATTACCCAGTAAAGCTTTTATTTCTATGAGGGCCAAATGTTCTCCAAATCATATAAAATTGTATTTTACCAAATGTGTTATTCTAGGTACATGTACGACAGATTTGAATATCAATGGAATACCGTGTATATACCACTTTTAGGTACTGGGGTTAGAACCGTGAGAAAAACATTCACAACCCCTGCCCTCAGGAAGTTTCATTCCAGAGATCTAGTGCAGGGACCGTGAACTCTGTTCTGTGGGCCACGGCTGGCATATCAGCTGTTCCATTGGAAAACAGCCACACTTCATTCACATGTCTATTGTCTGTGCCATTTCACACTATGGGTGTGGTGCTGGCAAAAAACAGTATGACCTGCGAAGACTAAAATATTTACTCTCTGGTCCCTTACAGGAAGTTTGTTGAGCCATGAAAAAGTGGATTGAGTATCAGAGGAAGATAAGATAAGGTCAATATTTTAAATAAATGTATGAGAAAGAGGAGTGTTCACTTTAGGAATATCTCCTCAAGAAGAAACAAAAATAAAAAGAAAGAAGGAAGGAAGGAGGGAGGAAGGATGAGAAGGAAGGAAGGAAAGAAGGAAGGACAGATGGACAGATGGACGGGACCAGAGGTAAAATGAGGAGTGGAAGCAAGTCCCACACTAACAAAGGCTCCCATTTAGTCTGAGCTGAAAGCAATGGTTTGACTTGATTATAAGTGCTTCAGCACTGTCTTAAAGTATTAAGGCCCATGATATTGTATTTTTCATTTCCCTGCCAAAGTAATTCTTCTTTCAATTATGTAACTATATATATTTTCTTTCACTTACGTAACATTAATTAAAAGAAAAATTAAAGGTTGAAACTAGGAAGGTAGAAAGAGAATAACCTCTAGATTGGGTGGAAACATTCCTTATTTGATGTCTCAGGATTCATTAAGTTCTTTGCCTCACTGAGATTAAGTGGTAAAAGAAAAACTGAAAATTATTGGGAGCAAATTTAAACCCAACAACCAGTCTTAGTGATTGCTACCCGGTACGTATTATAGGACACTTTCTCAGAAAGTTAAGTTCATGTGATATCAAGATTGGCACTATTTTCAGTTCTGACCAAGAAACTGAAACTTAAGAAAAAAAATCAGAAGCTACAATTTTATAAATAATTAACAAAAACGAATATCAAAATATGGTATAATTTGTTTAATTGGCAGCAGTACTAGAAGAAAAAGAAACATGTCAATTGAACTGCCATCTATGTTAATTTTGCCTCTGAGAAAAACATTGTAATGGGATAATTTCATGAAATGCTTTGATGGCAAGAAAGTGCCAAAATATGATTAGCTACTGCACAATTCAAATTAGACAAGAAAGCAATTGGTGGCAGCCTGAATATGGAGAGGTTTTGTTTCATGCCTTTTTCTTCTCTTTTTCCATGTGTTTAATCAAGGATATTTTGTTTGACAGTGAAACGATTTAGACTAAAAACATTGTTATCCCAAGAATTTAGTAGAAACTTCACTAGAAAAGGAGAAAACACACTTCCATTTTCCCAAATCTCTTAAAAAGTATAATTACCATCTGAAAGAATTTGTCATCTTCAAAGAAGTAATTTTTTTTGTAACTGATATTAAGTACCTATTTAGCTAAAGGCCATAATTAGAAGCAACTCACCCTTATGATTATGTTTATATTTCTATTATCAAATATATTCACTTGCTATTTAAACTGGGTTTTCTTTTGTTATTTTTATTTCTACTCTGAATGGATATTCTAGATTTTAAATGGCCATATTTATTTTACTACCTATATTTCTTATCCCTAGTTCTTTAAAAAAGATAATCTGCTATAAAATTCAATTAATATGGAGTTCTAAAAATCAGAAATGCAAATGGAATTATGAAGAATTCATTTTCTAGTAGACCTTAGCTTTGCACAAAAGGGTGCTTAAATACAATGTATAGAAATTCTCTTTTGTAATTTTTTTAAATACGATTTATGTGTCACTTGAACCATAACAGATCCTTATTCCATATCACCAAGAACACTGTCTTCCTATGTTAATTACTAACAACAGAAGCAGTTTTAGAGTTTTCAAATGTGGGAGCGCTATTAGAGTTTAAAATGTTGAGTATTTTCTTACAATAATAAGATTATTTCATTTCTTGAATACCAGGAGAAGGAAGACTTTTAAAGATTATTCTTTGGGTGCATATATTTACTTCTCCCGAGAGTGATTTGTGGAAAGTACCTTATAAAGAACAAGTACAATGGAAAAAAATAAGGTTAAAAGAGTGTTTGTTGAACACTGGTGACAAATAATTGTCCTAATTCTGGAAAGGTAGAATATTATAGGGAAAACAAAATTGACTTTGGAATACCAAAGATCTGGATTCAAACTTTGATGAAGTATGGGGGAATATTTAGAAAAATATCTCCTTTTTGTAGAACTTAGATGGAAGGAAGGTACTGTTTGCCACTAAAAGTATTTTTATAAGGATTGAAAGAGATACAATTTGTAAAAATCAACAACAAACTCAAAAAACTAAACCCTAGAAGGGTTTCAATAAATGCAAATCATTTCCTCCTCCCTTCTCTCAGCAGATTTTTCTATGGGGTTTTGGACTTGGGGATGGTAAGAGTCTCATTACTTTTCTTTCTTTATCCTTGTAATTGTTCCTAGTGAGTCAGGTTAAAAAGACATTTCTAGAAATATTTCCTTTCATGAACACTTATATATTTTTTATTAAATACCGTTCATCCAAAATATAGAATAGAATAAAATATAGAATAGAGTCTCAGAACATAGGTCATAATGTATGATAGATATAAAATGTCAGTAAATACTATGCAAAACTATGTCTACTGGATGTTGAAAGTCATGTCTTATGGTTCAAATTCACAAAAATGGACTGCACTAACACATTTATTTCTTCTCTGCTCTAAAAACATCACTAAAATAACTGAAAGTAATGTTTATAAAATACAACCATAGGAAACAGAAATGTTCCAGCAGACCAAAAAGTAAGGAGTTTCCAAAGTATAAAGATTATATCAGAGGGACTTCTTGTTTGGGCCTCAGTAGAATTATTGGCACTAGGTTTGAATTTTCATCATAAGCAATGATAGAACTGGACAACATATATGTGGCAACAGTTTTTATGTATGTGACAAAAAGTACAAACTTGTCAACCTGGAGGGGGGGGGAAGGCGTGACACGAGATCCACAGTTAGCTGGATTCTCATTAGGGGCACATATGCTACCATGACACTAAGGGCAGTCTAAGAATAATGAGTCAAGAGATAGAGGTTATAGCTTGCAGGTGCTAAGTGACTGCGATTTGACCTGCTGCGGAGGCTGGAATTTGTGCGGGAAAGTAAGGAGAGGCACAGAGAAACACTGCAAAAGCCAGGGTAAGGTTTTAGCATGGGTTTTCACCAAGGATTGCTTAAGCATGAACAGAATCCGTGTCTGTAGGGCTGCAGGGCTGAGATCTCAATGGTAACACAAGGCAGGGAGATGTTGAAGTTACTGACTAGACACAGGGGAGAGAACATTGAACATCTCAGACACTTACATGAAGCACCAGAAAGGCTATGCATTAGGAGTCAGGCCCTTTGCTTCAATAAAGGCTATGCCCTATGTCTAAGAACAAGAAAGAAAGAGACTTTTCCTAACAAAGACTTCCACTAGGCCTGAGAAATTCAAAAGTATCTGCCAGTAATTTAACTGCCCTCAAAAGGATTATGTTAAGATACTTTATAAAAAGGTAATATCCAGATTTTCTACAGTGTATTATTTAAAATTTCCAGCATGAATTAAAAAACAAGTAGAATTTATTCAAAGAAGCAAGAAAATTTGATAAATATTCAAAGAAAAAAGTCAGTAATCATAGACATCATGATGACTCAGGTGTTGAAATTAATAGATATCTATTATAAATATATTTTGAGACTAAAGGAAAATACTGTCATGATGATAGAAAAACACTAAGAATAAATTATCAAAAATGGACATTCCAGAAGTAACAAGTGCAATATATACAATAACTCACAGACAAGGCTTAATATGAGATTGAAGCTGTCGGAAAAACTACAAATGACATTGAAATCAGAGTCTGTGAAATTATTCAATCTCAAATCAAAGGGGAAAATGACTGAGATAAATAAGAGACTAACGTGAGATGACATCAAGCCATCAAACATCTATAATATTGGAGTCAAAGAAACATAAGAGATAGCATGGGGTAGAAGCAATATATTTGAAAAAAGAATTCCCAATGCTTCTGATTTTTTTATTAAAAATTACAACGTAAAGATCCAAGAATTTCAACCAAACAGCAAGGTGCACAGAAAGGCTAAAACAAACTAGAGAATAATTTGAAATGTCCATATAACTGATGATAAGTCTGCAAAAGAAAGAAAAAGGCAGGAGTAACAACCATGGTAAGTAAGTAAGTAAATAAATAAATAAACAAAAAACAAATAAATGCCTCAAACAGTAAACAGATAACATGGTAGACTTAAACACAGTCACATCAATGATAAATAAATGTAAATGCAGTAAAGACTTGCATCAGTGTGTTGAAGTTACTATAATAAATTACCACAAACTCAGTAGATTAAACAACAGAAAATTATTTTTTTCCTGTTTTTAGAGACTAGAATCCTAAAATCACGGTTTCTTTGGTGGGCTGTGAGGCAGAATCTGTTGTAGACTTCTCTCCTTGGCTTATAGGCAGCTGTCTTCATGTTCACGTGTGCGTCTGCATCCAAATTTTTCCTTTTTAGAAGGACACCAAGTCATATGAAATTGGGATCCTAATGATCTCGTTTTAACTCAGTTACCTCTGTGGAAGATCTTTTCCCCAAATAAGGTCATATCCTAATGTGTTGAGGGTTAGAACCCCAACATGTACTTTTGGAAGTAAACAATTCAACCCATAACACACTGAAGTTAAGAGACAGTAATTTGTGGACAACATAAAAGAGAAGATCAAACTAAGTGCTTTCTCCCATGAATGCTCTTCAATATATAGATAAAAATAGGTTAAAAGTAAAGAAAGTAAAGGAGGATATACCATGAAGACATTAAGCATAAGAAAGCTGATGTAGCTTTGTAACACCACACAAAATATTCAAAACAAGATGAGTTCAAAATAAGATGTTCAAAATGAGATGAATTACGAGAAATAAAATGAGATATGAGAAGGATAAATTCTTCATAAATGTATATACACCTAATAACAGACCTTCAAAATCCATGGAGTAAAAGCTGACAGAACTAAATGGAGAAATAGGAGAATGTTTACTTATAATCAAATATTTTAACACTCAAATTTCAATAACTAATACATAAAAAATTGAAGATTTCAACACTACCAAACAGTGCAATCTAATTTTCGTTCATAGAACATTACACACAAACTTGCCTGAAAACATCTTAATCATATTTGTATGGGACATTTGTGAAAAAGGACTATGTATTCTAGGCTCTAAAATTGTATAAATTGAGTAAGATTGAAATCTAAGAGGATGCGATGGTCTCCACATTTTTTCAGATATTGTTTAAATGAATGTGTACATGTGTGAACACTCAATAAATTGAACACTTGAGGTCTATTCATTTTACTGTATATGAATTCTAACAAATAATAGGTGGTAGGTAGATGATAGATAGATGATAGATAGAAAAGTAAATAAAAATAAGAAAGTCAATCAACCAACAGATCAGTAAATAATGTATAAAAATACTGTGTAAAAAATTTAAGCCCTATAAAGGTGAGTAGCCCATATCCTTTGCTGGCAAAAATAAAAATGTTACTTTTTGTTTGAACCAAAAAATAACCCCCAAATCAGAAGGAGAGGTAATGGAATTTGGTTCATACTGTGGGTGCTGGTCAGGGAGTTTATTACAGGTGATCCTCTTTCCTATTCACAGAAAATGTTTGTCTTAAGCCTTTGCTTTTAAAAGTAAGCACTAAGTTTAGCTCTATAAATTATGAGTTCCAAATAGGTATTTTTAAGTGTTATATGTCAGTAAAAAGAAAAGAGCCTGAACATTGTGGCCATCATGAAGGATGGAGATGCTCCTACTTTCAGAAGACTTGTAGAATGAGCACTGAAGGAAAACTCACACCAACAAACACAGTTTTTTCTCTGCAATTATTTAAGTGTCTGCTAAATTTTTGTGCAGTAAAATATTTGTCATCTAATACTGTTCAATATTCAGTCTTTGTGGGTTTAATTTGTTTTATATTGTTTCTGTTGGCTCTAGCTTATTTTGCCTTATTGTATTCTATTCTATGAGAATATTTTAAGATTGGATTGAAGAATATAAAGTATTTGAAGTTGCTTCTACCTGGTCACCACATGGATGGGGTTACCTTACACACTGTTCAAGTCTCAAGATTAGCTGAGTCACACAAACTCAGCTTGTGAGGTCCAAGATAGCACTGGTTTCCATCTGGTTCATCTTACTCTGACAGTATAGGCTTTGCTGATACTAGTCTTCTGGAGAACTCTTTTTAGACTTCAAACCAAATGTTAGACTTGGGCTTTTGTGTCTTTCTCATTCACTCTGAGGCTTTCAAATATATTTTAGAGAGCAAAAATTTGCTGCTCGAAACATAATAACCTGTATCTCTCTGGATTCCTGTCTTCATTTCAAATTTGGCCTCATAACTTATTAAAATTATATAAACTCTCAATGTTTTTAAAAAGGTGTTTAAAAAGGTACCATAACAAGCATTTTTGATTGTTTTTATGGGAGGTATAGTCCAAGTAACATTCCTGCCTTGCTGGAGATTGAAGTCTTTGCTTATCATATATGCAGTACATTTTATATATTCAGCCATTTGTCTTTTTCTAATTACTTTTATTTTAGAAGGCATTTTTGGAACCTCTGTTGTATGTGAAAAAAGATTGACATTTGATTGAGACAACACTAGCTTCACTGATTGCCACCTGAACAACCAACCATAGGCAAGTGATTTGACATTGGCAAGCACCTGTTTCTTCATTTTGTCATTATAAAATGGACATGCATAACTCTGCTCTCTATGGATTAAAGAAATTAATGTGTAAAAATCTCACATAATACCTGGAAATAATAGGACCAGAATACTTAACTCCCTTAGCCATCCTATCTGCCACAAAACTTCTTGGATGGGAATATCCCAAGGGAAGACATTGTATAACCCACTCCCCATGCCCATACTCAATAACATGAATTACATTGTTGTGTTCTGGGGTAAGTACTTCTTCCAAACAAATCAGACCATATCACTCATATAAATTTATCTGTATTTTATAAATTCCTGATATTCTTCTGCTTGCCAAAGAATAGAAGATAAATTATTGGCTCATAATCATAACCAAATAGGACCTAGAAAATAAAAGCCACTAGGATAAGCCAAGCATCAATTCAATTAATAACTGATCTCTCCCTCTTTCAGAAATACATCAGTTGTTAGTCCAGTGGTAAAATCTCTCATTTTATAATACTAAAGCAGATGCTCTGATACTTATAAGCAACATACAGAGTTTTAGACTGCAGTATCACTTCTGAGTTTCAGCTTGTGGACCTTATTTTTTTTTTAAAGATCATTTAATTTACTAATAAAGTTACACTAACTTGGTAACTGCAAAACCATATATTTTTCTCTCCAGTGTGGTAAGGCAGAATGAGCTATCAATGAGTTGTCCTCATTTTTGAATAATGATTTGACATTAATTTAGATAGACAACACACACACACACACACACACACACACATTCCCCACCTCGGAGGGGAGGTAGATGGGGAAACAAAGTGCACATGCTTAGACACACAGAAGAAATATGTAACACCTACTTTTAACTTTAGGAACAGGAGGGAGAGGAGTGTCAATAATCTAAACAAATATTCTAAGTGTTTTTGATTCACCTAGTAGTTAAGTAGGTATCTTGTTGCCAGTCAATATGCTAGAATCATAATTACAGCAATGAAAACAGTTATTATCATTGGGTTACAAAAAAGATCTGTGTGCTCAACAGCATTATCCTGTATATTCTGGTTAAACAATATGCTCTTGAAAGGAAAACAGAGGTAGAGGTTATTTTACATTTTAGATTTTTTTAAATCTTTGTTATCCTATGTGATGAGTGATCTACCATTCATTATCTACCAAAGTTATCAATTCATTTGTGATTGCTAATTGCTTATTATTTTTTCCATAGCTCTAGTCTGAGAAATATCATATTGCGACTTTTATAAAGTCTCTTCAAGTTTCTGTAATGCCTGATTTTTAGTCTTAAATTTAATAATGTGAGATTATTCATACATATATCAAACCATGAGTGTTCATACATATTCCAAACCATAAGAGTTAATAGAAATTTTAAAATATTATATAAAATTTAAATAATTTTATTATATATAATTATTATTCATTTAGATTATATATGACTATATAACTATATATAAATAAATAAATATACACACATATGTGTGTGTGTGTGTATATATATATATTTTTTTTAATGCTATACATATAACATTTAAAAGTGTAGACACTGTCCAGGCCCTACCTTATTATATATATGTAAACATATATGTAATAACAAAAATATAATGCTTTTTCAAAGCATCATGATATTGTAATAGAAGAGCTATGAACTGAAGCAGACTTTCCATCACTTGCCTATGAAGTGCATCTCCACAAACTTTTTTCCACTTTATGTCACACAACCAAAACTGTGAATTGGAAGACCTAGCCAATCCTCTCTATGATTCCTCCATTATTTTTTCCTACCAGTTCATCTCGGACAGGGATAAACCAGTCCACTCCCAAAGGTTTTCAAACTTTAACTGATGAAAACTAGGGTTGGTTTTGAGCATCTTTTCCTTCTAAAGCTTATCATTTGTTTTTGTGGATAAGCAATTGGTCTAATCCATCTATATGAGGGAAAACTTCTTCCTTTTCTTCTGCAATGGAGCCGAAGTACCTTTATTTACATGATTAATGTAATGCAAGGAAGTGCTTTCTTTCATTCTGAAGGATATCTGCTTCAAAGGAATTTTTCTTTTACAGCAGAGTAATAACTGGGATGTTTTTGTTTACTTTTGTTTTACTTATAAATACATATTTATTTCAGTTTCATCAAGTAAAGCAGAATTAGAAAGGGAAATTATGAAGTCATTTCAGAAAGAAGATAGTAGACTATGTTTATAAAACATTAACACTCTTTAAAAAAATTGTGGCTATGTCAAAACCTAAAGACTTCTTTTATCATGTAACAATGTTATTTTTGTGACTGACAATGCATTCTAAAATATTTAGGAACAAAATTTTACCTTTTAATTTTAAAAAATGTTGTGATTTGATATTAATATAGCCTTACCTGCATGTATTAAATTAATATTTTCCTGTTATATCTTTATCTTTTTATTTTCATTTTATTTGAAGTTTAGTTTCATGTAGATAGCACACTGTTAGCTTTGTGTTTTTTGTTTTTGTTTGTTTGCATCCACTCTGTCAACCTCTGTCTTTTTGTTAGTTTATTTCAACCATTTACATTTAACTTAACTATTGATATGTTGTGACTTAAGTCTGACATTTATTATTTGTTTTCTGTCTAGGTTTACTAAATTTCTCATTCCCCTGTTTCTCTTTTTTTTGCCTTCCCATGGGGTATATAAACACTTTGGGATACCATCTTTATTTCAATGTTTTTAAGTATATGATTTCATTTAGTTTTCTTAGCTGCTTTAGTTAAAACAATATACATATGTAAATTATCACAGTCTACCACTATTGATGTTACAATATTTTGAGTGCAATGTAGGAAACTTATTACCATGTAGGTCCATTTATCCTTTCAACTTTATTATTTTAATTTTTTTTATTCATTTATGAGAGAGAGAGAGAGAGAGAGAGAGCAGGTGGGGGAAGGAGCAGAGGGAGAGGGACAAGCAGACTCCAAGCTGAGCTCAGAGTCTGAAATGGGGCTTCACCCAAAAATCCCGAGATAATGACCAGAGCAGAAACCAAGAATTGGTTGCTTAACTGACTGAGCCACCCAGGCACCCCATACCCTTTCTACTTCTAAAATAAAATTATCTTAAATATTTTCTCAAAATTCAATGAGGACCTCATCAGATAGTGTAATCATTTTCACTACAACTATTAAATATGATTTAATAAGTTCATAAGAAGTATATCATATTTATCCCTATTTTTACTTTATTATAGTCATTTTATCTCATCTAAATGAGATGGATTTTTTCAATGTTTCAAACCTCCTTCTTTTTTCATTCCTTTTCTGTTTAGAGAACATCCATTAAACATTCTTTAAGGGTATTACAGATTCTTTTAGTTTTTCTTCAACTCACAATTTCTTTGCTTCCCTTTAACCTCTGAAGGATATGAATATTGGATACAGAATTCAGAGTTCTAATTCATTCTTTGCTGTACTTCAAAAACCTTTTCCACTTCTTCTGGCCTTTGTGGTTTCAGATGAGAAATCTGTTATCATTTAAATTATTGTTCTCCTATAAGAAATTTGCCATTTTTCTTTTTCTGCTTTCAAGATTTTGATTTGTTCTTCACTTTCAGAAGTTTATCATTATTATCAATCTTGGCATAGATTCTTTGGGTTTATCTTATTTGGGTTTACTCAGTTTCTCGAGTATTTATTTTTATATCTCCCTTCAAATTTGGAAAGCTTCCAGTCATTATTTTTGAATGCTTCTTCAGTCCCTTCTCTGTCTCTCCTCCTGGAACTCTGATGATTGTGACTATAGGCTCTTTTTTTACTGTTCTACGGGTACCTGAGATTCTTTTTTTTTTTTTTCCCCAGTCAATTATCTGTTTGTTGTTCAGGCCAAATATATTATATTTGTATGTCTTCAAGTTCATTGATTCTGTCCTCTATTTCTACTTTACTATTGTGCCCAACCACTGAATATATCATTTCTATTAGTACAATTTTTTTCTCATAACTTCCCTAAATCATTGTTGGAATTTTTCACTTTTATTTTTTAAGAGAATACAAAATTGCTAATTAAAATATTCTTTATTATGTCTGCTTTCAAATGCTTGTCGGGTGATTCCAATCTCTGATTCATCTTGATATTGGTAATCTGTTGTCTGTCTTTATTCATTTAAATTGTGAAGTTCTCAGTTCTTTGTGAAACAAGTGATTTTTTTTATGATGTACTAGATATTCTTGATATTATGTAATGAACTCTAGATTCTATTTAATCTTTTTTTTTTCTTTTTTAAAATAAACTCTACCCCCAATGAGTAGAACTTGAACTAAGGACCCCAGCTACAAGAGTTGCATGTTCTAGTAACTCAGCCACTCAGGCATCCCTCTATTTAATCTTTCTTTAAAGCATTAAAAAAAAAAAGTGTGCATGTTCAGCTTCCTTGGATCCTACTAATGTCACTCTATCAAAAGTAGGGTGCTGACTCATGCTGCTTCATTGCAGATTGATGGGGTAGAAGTTCAGCTGCCCCCTCTACCACTAGCAACTTCATGGTGAAAGTGGGGCAGTGACTCACACATCTCTGCTGCCTTCAACTGGGTATATATATACTCAATTCCTTAATTCAGTCCACTGACATAAGGGAGGGGGAAGTGGGAACTGAATCATACCACTTGTTGCTTCCAAGGAGTAGGGAGGGTGTTAGGCTAGGCCAGAATAGGGTCTGATAATTGGGAAGAGTCTTGAAAGTTCTTGATTTTCATGGTACTTAATTTCATGGCTCAAATAATGCATGCCAGCTTATTGCCATGGAATACGTGAGAGAGACTATTGCATATTTGTTCTTGATGTGAACTTCAGGGCAGGGCTTCAATTCCAGTTTCATATTTAAATATAAATATATTTATGCATATAAAAACTCTTCAGATATAAAATTAGATGTGTCACCCATCTGCATCTTAATTTTCTTGTCTTTAAAATGGGAAAACTGAGAGCTCATAGAGAGATCCTCACAGAACAAGAACAGAATGTCAAACAAAGCATTTAGGACAATGCCTGGCAAGTTGTTAAATTTCTTTAGGTGTTAACTTTGCTTACATGGAGGGTAACATGTATCCAGTTTTGCCCCACAGTACTCTTTTCATTATGGTCTCAACATAGTTATTAATAGCACCATTGTTAACTCTAAAAAGTTAGAGTTGTCCCAGTTTAAACAACAAATTATATAATCCGCCTACTTATATATTGTTCTTTATTGCATAACAATCATTGATTCCCTCAGTTCCTCCAAATTCTTGAACTCTATGTCATTGGCCTTCTTTATTCTGCTGAGCACAGTATAAAACATTCAGTCAAAGGCTATTTCAAACAGTGAATTAGAGCAGAAATATGCAGTTCAATTTCCTCGTGATATAAACCAAGAGGTCTTTTGCCAAGAAGCAGTAAACTGGAAGTCAGGAAAAATACATTAATATGTTTAGAATGATGTAACATTTTTACCTAGTCTCACCTGATATAAAGAACTCTGTGGCTCAGTTTCTCCTTTGTAAGAAGATAAGGTTGGACTAGGTCAATTATAAAGATCCTTCTAAAATATTTCAAAATGTATACAGACATAGCTAATGACACAAGTTTATAGATATAGATAATGTTGTGATAAAAATATACATTTGGTCCCTCAAGTGCACTGCTTTTGGAGACTCTCAAGGAGAATCCGTTTCTTTGCCTTTTCTAGCACGTAGAAAACACCACCTGCATTACTTGCTTATAGCTCTTTTTTCCATCTTGAAATCACATCACTCCAACCTCTCCTTCCATGTCACTCATCCCATATACAACTGTAATGTTTTCTTACTCATATAAGGATCCTTGTAATTATTCCAAACCCACTCAGATAACCCAGGTTCATCCTTCCATCTCAAGATTTTTGAATAATTACATTGGCAATGTCTTTTTTGCCATGTTAACATAGTAACAGTTCCAAGGATTAGAATGTAGACATCTTGTGAAGCCATTATTCTGTCGACCACAACAGATACTCTTCTATTTCCATACTTGAAAATAAAATAATCTCCTAAACAACAAACAAGCTAAATTAGAAAATCCAGCTGGCCTCACTAGTCTCCATGGTAAAACTTGAGGATGGTTACATGTACATTTTGATTCCAATTTCTACAAATGCTCTTTCCATTGTATGCCTTATCACTTGTCTCTCTTACTTTGAAGTCAGAGAAAATGAATGAGTTTGCAAATATATAGTCTAAAAGTTTTTATCCTAAGAGTTCTTAGAACTCCACTATATCTAAGTACACAATTACTAATTCAAGTTTAATTTAGTGGAATGGTTAAGGCTTTCTTTCTTTCTTTCTTTCTTTCTTTCTCTCTCTCTCTCTCTTTCTTTCTTTCTTTCCTTCTTTCTTTCTCTCTTTCTCTCTCTTTCTTTCTTTCTTTCCTTCTTTCTTTCTCTCTTTCTCTCTCTCTCTTCTTTCTTTCTTTCTTTCTTTCTTTCTTTCTTTCTTTCTTTCTTTCTTTCTTTCTTTCTTTTTTTTTTCTTGGTTCCATACCCAGCATGGGGCTTACATTCATGACCCAGAGAGATCAAGAGTCTTGCTTTACCAAATGAGCCAGCCAGGCACCCTTTAGTTTCTTCATGGGAATGACTAATCACTTTTTTTTTTTTTTAAAGATGGGGTAAGAGTGGGAGGGAGAGACAAAAGGAGAGGGAGAGAGAATCTCAAGCAGGCTTCACGCCCATTGTGGGGCTCAATTTCACAACCCTGAGATTGTGACCTGAGCCAGAATTAAGAGTTGGATGCTCAACTGACTAAGCTACTCAGGAACCCCCACTTTCTTTTTTTTAAGATTTTTTACTTATGTATTTGAGAGAGAGAAAGAGAGAAAGCACGAGTAGATGGAGAGTCAGAGGGAGAGAAAGAGAATCTCAAGCAGAATATGCACTAGGCATGGAGCTCACTGTGGGGCTGGATTCCATGACCCAGACATAATGACATGAGCTGAAACCAAGAGTCCCATGTTTAACCACTTGAGCCACCCAGGCACCCCGATTAGTCCATTTTTTAAGTTTGTTTTTTAGCATAAGCTGATAAATCATTCATAATTTGAAACCTCTGGGCTCAAAAATTAAAGAAAAAAAAAAGAAATTTCCATATAATGAAAAATTGTAAATATACATGGTATATAAATTACTCATTATCTTAATTTCTATCTTTTCATGAATGTTGAACAATCTCAGAAACCAGTATCTTATTCCAAAAATTGTCAAGCAAGGTGCATTTCTTTTTGATGTTTAGATAGTTAGGTTTTTTCACATTTTTTTCTTAGGGATTATGTTGCTATCCTAAAGCTTGCCTTTGGCTGGAGTCAGCTGCCTGCAGATTTTTACCTACAAATAGTCATAGAAAGACATTGCAAATTAGTGCAGCTTCTGGTAACTAAAATAACCTGCAGCTAGCTTGCAGGCAGCAGTGAATAATAAAATAGGTGTACTAAAAGTTCATTTCAGAACTTTAGTCCCTTTTGAAGTGAAGGGAAAATTCATAACTGGGGAGTCTGTGACTCTCTCATGAACATGTTAGACTATTTCAAATATAAACACAGGTTTATGGACCATTTACAGCCAATTCTGAAAGCTGTTATAGTCTCAGATTACTACTCAAATAGTAAATAGTAATTTACTTTTACTAAAGAATAGTAAGAAAGAGATTAAGAGGGAGTCAGAGACAGAGAGAGAGACAGGGAGAGAGAGACAGACAAGAAGACACAGACATTTACAATAATCACTTTCAAAAGAATAATAGATTTAATCAAAGAATAGATAGAATAGAATATAGAATATATATAAGATATATAGTCTATAGAAATTTATAGAATATAGAATATAGAATTTAATTTGACTGGTTTCCTATAGCTTATTTATTCTCGAGTGTGTGTGTGTGTGTGTGTGTGTGTGTGTGTGTGTGTGTTGGGGGGGTGATGGCAGGTTTTATAACTCAACTATTTTTTGAAATAGTTGTGAACATCACAAGTTAAATGAAATAAACTTGACAAGAGTTTTTCGTATATGGAAAAATGTCATATTTTCACATTTATGTCCAATAAACATAAATTGTAAAGGTTTTATTTTTTTCTCAAAAATAATTGAAAATAATTAACACATTTTAAGCAAAAGCAACCTCACACTCCCTCTAGGATGATATCCAAAATCTTAAGGAAGTTTGGCCTGATTTGGAATTTGAGGCTTGACTTTCAATAAATCATAGCTATCTATGAGGCTTTCTATATTTTTATTTATTAGCAAGAGTATATAATGAAATCATTTTTTCAGTAGCTTTTTCTCAGATGTTATTAATGATTATAGAAAAAGGAGAAACTTGGATTCATTAGGTAAAACTGGCAAAGGATATCCAAAGTAGAAACAGTTTCATAAGTACTTATAATTAATATTTGAAGAGGTCTTCAGTTTTTCAAGTTAAAAAAAAATGCATACTTTCACTTTTCCCCATTTTATCTTAAATATGGCTCTCCATGAATAGCCATTATTTCATATTTTATGAAATATGTACATTTAGTACATATTTTAGTAATTGAGATGTACATTTGTACATTTTAGTACATTTTAGTAATTTAGTACATTTTAGTAATTGAGATGCATATGCATTATTTGTGATTATTACTAAAATAATTCCTAGTAAACAGAAACTAATTTTCTATTATGAAGAATGCTAAATGCTTTATTTTTAATGAGGCAAGTATATTATTGAATGAAAGAAATTGGAAAAAATCATGTTAGATTTAATTGTGACTCTGCTATAGGTGGAAATTTAACTAAAATATGTATCTTTGCCAAATGTTCTATGAAGCCCTAATCAAATATTTAAATTTATTAACCTATTGGCATTTAAAAAATATGAGTATCATATATAGTTGAGGAGATTCAAACATTCAGAATATATAAAATTCAAAGTGCAGCTCATTTGTCTTACTCTTCATGTACTCTGTACTTTTATATGATTGTATGCTTGCACAGAAGATATGTCAACTATATATATATATATATATATATATACACACACATATATATATATTTCATCATTTTAGTAAAATTCTTATAAAGGTATGCGTATTATTTACACAATATTCTTTTTTTTCTTTGTCAGTACATACACAGCTAACTCAATTTTTAGATGGCTGAGTATTTTCTAGAATAATGATACACTATAATTTATCCATATCTAATTAAGTTGTTTCCAGGTTTCATTCTTAGAGTGATTCAGTGACCTTTTTCAAAATATATCTTTATGGCTGTAAAAGAATAAAAATGTTTCCATATGCACCTTAAAGTGTAATAGTTACATTAAAGTGTGTATGCATTTTCAGTTGGGTAAGTATTTCAGAAGAGCCCTGAATTTTTCTAAGAATTTTTACTCACTCAATTGTTCCCATTTTAAACCTGGTAGATGAAGAGAAGGAACTAGAGAAAAGAAAGAAAAGAAAATTCTACTTTCTAGGATCTTGAAAAGGGACTTGTAAAAAGAAATAGAGTCAGAGAGAAAAAGTATAATTAGAGGAAAAGTATAGTTATCAATAACTGAAGTTACTATCTTGTCAAATTTTGAACCATACTTTTCCCGCTTAATGAGCTTCCCATTTTCTTCCCCTATCACATTATATAAGGCCTTCAAGACCTGACCCTTGGGAGTTATACTATTCTATCATGTTGCCCTGTTGTGCATCTAGATCATCATACAATTCTCAGAACTTCCATGAGCTCTGGAAACTCCTATACCGCCATCTTATTGACGTCACTCTCTCCCAGGCCCTTTTAATCTTCTATGGCTATATTTCTAATTTTCTTTGCTAAAGTGATTTCCTCCATTCCTCCATATCTTAAGTACTCCATTGAAGTGTATCCTCTTTGCTAAGATTTTCCTGACATCAACATAAAGCAGATTTTCATATCCTCCTTTCTCATATCCTGTCCCTCTACAATTAGCATAACCCCAGCACAAGGCTTATCAGGCTTTGTAGATATTTTAGTTTAAATGACAGTATCCTTTATGCTTCTTAAGAGGCATAAATCTCATACTCTATTTATCTGCTTAGGCTTATCATTTAGCACATTGTCTGAGATGAGGTATGTGCTAAGTATATATCTGTTAAAGAAATAAGTAAATAAATGGAAAACTGGACAAATGAATGAATGAAAGGAACTAGGAAGTGGAAGCCAGACTTAAAACTGTTCAAACATTTTCCCCCAATTCATTCAGAAATATGAGAAAGAAAGTCAAGAGGGAAATGTTAACATTTTGATTTACCAGAAAAAAAACATTGGTTTGGTCAGAATCATCTTCTCTGCTCTACCATTTTAGATCTGTAAAGCTCTAAAGTTTACTAATGTCTACATAACCATGACTGAATAAAATAAGAATTTTTAAGAACACATAGGATATTTTTGATATAAACAGTTGCAGAAAATAAAAATAAATGTATTAAATTATCTCATGATCCCGTCATGGAGCAAACACCGTCATTTTAAAAATTTTACACACTGTATAGTAAACATCCAAATGTGATTGGAAGAAGTAAATGAAGGGGAGCGGGGGAATGGAGGACAAGAATGAGTAGAAGTAAAAGGAGAAGAAAAAGAATGGGGAGGAAAAGGAGGAGGAGGAGAAAGCTTCTTCCTTTCCCACTAGCCCCTCTCCCCATCAGAAACCACACACATTTATACATATAGAAACACACATATGCACTTTGCATGTCTATGTGTGCATACGTGTGTATGTGTGTGCATATATCCTTTCTTGATTTTTCAAGTTTTTATTTTATTTTATTTGTTACTTGAGAGAGACAGAGACCATGAGCAGGGAGAGAGAAGCAGAAAGAGAGGGAGAAGCAGACTCCCCGCTGCTCAGGGAGCCCAATTTGGGATTTGATCCCAAGACACAGAGATCATAACCTGAGCTGAAGGCAGAGGCTTAATCATCTAAGCCATCCAGCCACCCGAATAGTGTGTCTTTCCAAACGAACACATACTTGCTCATCCTTTCAGAAATATGAGTAGTCCATTGCGGGACTCCATCACAGTATAGTGGAACAATCCCTGTGGAAGGACACTTTGTTCCCATTTTTATTTAGATACTCTGACATACAATACATTAGAATTTTAAAATTAGTTTTAATTTATAACAAAATTATTTTACACTTACTTGAAACTTTATAGAGTTTAAAAATACAGTCATATATTATTTAACCTTTACCTTAGCTCATTGCTATAAATAGAATGTGTATAATGTGGCACAGAGAAGATGTTTGATAGAGATTTCTAGAGAAGTGAAGAAATAACTGAATGGTTACATGTACCTTCCAGAGGAGTTAATTGAGGATCAGCAAATTTTAGACATTGTCCTTGTGCTGAAAGAATATATTAAGTAGTCAAGTCAAGAATATATTAAGTAGGAGAATCCAAGTCTTTGGATTCTTTTTTTGTTGAGCGTTCTTGCTATCCTAATTGAGAATTTATGAATTTGCCCATGTAGGTTATGATGTATCTCAATTACCTGGTCAAAGAAATTGATATTGTATGGTATTTGGCAATGACATTTTCCTATTGATCAATTTAATGCATCGGCTCTAAATATAGAGCACACTGAGTAGCATTATGCATAAATACAAGGCAACTTCTCAAGCAGCAATCTATACTCAGACAACTGCTGTATTTTTATTAGAGTGTTTTGAGGTAATACCGTAGATCATTATTTGGAATAAATTGACAAATGATTGCTAACATTTTGTTATAAGATAGAAATAATTTCTCCTCCTGCCTAGCATGAACTCTGAAATTTACAGATCATTTTTATTCCTTGTTCCTTTAATGGAGGAATAATCTTCATGAAATACGAGTATCCTTTTGTATTATTAAAATGCTTCTGACAGGGGGCATCTGGGTGGCTCAGAGGGTTAAGCCTCTGCTCAGGTCATGATCTCTGGGTCCTGGGATCAAGCCCCACACCGGGCTCCCTGCTCAGCGGGAAACCTGTTTCCCCCTCTGTCTCTGCCTGGCTCTCTGCCTGCTTGTGATCTCTTTCTCTGTCAAATAAATAAATGAAATCTTTAAAATAAAATAAAATAAAATAAAATAAAATAAAATAAAATAAAATAAAATAAAATGCTTCTGACAATAGCAACCCTCTAGGACTAATACAAATGACTTATGAAGTGTACGCAGTAAATAAAAAGCCCGTTGTTTTGGTGATGTGTATGTGTGTGTGCATGTGTGTGTATCTGTGCATGTTTCTCCAATATGGAATTGTAAGTAAGTAAAAACTGAACTTGAGAAAGTTGAAGTGACATAATGTTTTTTGAAGAAAAACACCCATGACACAATTTGCTGTTTTCAAGCAATCCTTTTGTCAAATAAATCTTATGGCTGTGCCTAGACTCCACAGATAGTGAAAAGATTTAGTGACTGCTTTGTGCTTTCTGTTAGTTTTATCTTCTATCTGATTACACAAGTTTCACGTGACGGTACACTGCCACATTTGAGTTCAGCAAATAAGAGTGTAATGAATTCTCCCTGCCTTACCGCTCCCTTCCAACCTCTTTTTCCCAACAATTGCCATATATAATCTCTCGTACATGTCTGTGCTCAGGTCCACTATCTTCTCTTATTCTTAGGACCATATTTTCTACCATTTAATTTATATGTCTAGAGAAACCTCCAGTTTCTTAGTTAGAATTTTCTTCCTTCTACCTGCTTGTTTTAATACAATATTGAGTCAAAGGCAATCCCCCCAGGCGTATTATATGCTGTAGAAGATTTGGTTCGTTTTCCAGCAAAAGTTGTTTTTAAACTCCTCCTCCTTTGTGATGATTCTTGATACCCTGATTAATCTTACTTAATTACTTAGAAGTAGTGTTTGTTTTAAGCTTGATTTACTTGATGTGCATTTTGGAATATTAAACAATATTACTCATACCCTTCCCTGTTCCTTGTTAGAATGCAGTCTTTGGGGCCTGATGGGGTTTTCATTGTAGTAATACATAAGGCTCATTAGGTTATACAACTTATTGGTCTCATATTTAATTTTGATATGTAAAAAAAGAAATAACTGATGTTCAAAGTAATAAAATTAATGATAGCATAAATAAGATGGCATTGAATTAAATAGTAATAAATTGGGGATGCACACCATGGTATTTTATTTATTCAGTTTTAAATTGTCTTGGTGACTATGACCTAAATATTAAACACTTAGGTGTGTCAAGAGAATATTTTCCATTTGTTTATGTATTAGGTACTCTACCCAATGAATATTAATGATAGCTTGCTAATGTTAAATATACTATTTTCCACATTTTCCCCAAAATTGAAAATAATTCTGATAATGAATAAATTACATATAATGACAAAGAAATGAGTTTTGCTGTACATTTTACATCTTATATTTATTTTTAAGCCACATTAGAAAAAGAGCAGCAAAATAGTGAAATAATGGCAGAGAATGTTCATGTTTGATAAGAATTTGTGCATGATTTTGTCTAATATGACAACACGTGGTAGTCTCTCTTTTATTATTTTGTTGTAACAACATAACAACTATATTTTGATAGCAGATGGAGCAGTGGAAACAAGTGAATAGAAATCACAAAGTTCTAGATGTTTCAAACTTTATTGTGTGAGAATTCTTCTCACAGAAATAGCTGAATATTTTTATCCAAAAATATAATCACTAATTCATTGCACAATTTTGATTTTAATAACAATAATATCTTACTCTTGCTAGTTACTTACAAAGGTAGTTTCTTTACCTAGAGATGGAAATAATTAATTTTTGAATAGAAAATGGAGGCAGTGAAACATTGAAGTTTGTTGCGAATTTGGCTAATTAACAGAGAAATTAATATTAAGATGGAAATTCTCTAGAGTCTAGAAGTGTCTAGGCTTCACTTTTATCATGTCTCAGTTTGAGTTCCTATTTGCTAGTTAGTTTTGCTGCTGCAAGTTATATTTGTCAAGAATATAAAACAACCATGGGGTGTCTGAGTGGCTCAGTTGGTTAATTTGACCTTTGGTTTCAGCTCAGTTCATAATCTCAGGGTCCTGAGATCAAGCCCCATGTCAGGCTCTGTGCTTAGCAGGGAGATGGCTTGAGACCCCCTCCCTCTGCCTCCTCCTCTGCTCATGCCCTCTCTCTCTCTCTCTCTCTCTCTCTCAAATAAATAAATAAATAAATAAAATATTAAAAAAAAAGTATGTAAGACAACTAACTTCAAATAAAATTACTGTCATATTATGATTAAAAACAGGATAATTTATTTTTGTGTTTTCCTATTGGGTCCTTTGTATATACTATACTAGCATTTGTTTTATAAAAGTCAACACTGGTGGTAGATAATGGACATCAATACACCTGGAAAAAATGCAGTGATTCTAAAATTGAAGCGTTAAAAACAGCATCTTTCATCAATCCTAGAGCGCACATTTCAAGTGTTTATCATTTGTGCTTTCATAGCATTATTTTGATTTTGAAAATCTCTATGACACCTTCACATTTAAATCAATCTGACTGGTAAATGAAATCTTCATTAATTAGGTTAAGCAAGAAAAAGATGCCATTCCATTTCTCATGAAGGCTATTCTTAGCAGACAAACTAAGAAGTTTGGCGATAGAAATCTGATCATAACTGGTCAAATTATTTTTACCTAAAAGAGCAGGGTTTTTTTTTTTTTTTTTTCCAAATCAATGCATTAGTGTGTTTAAAAAATTGCACTTAAAATTGGGGGAAAATGTTAGACCATAATGTAGCAGTTAACTTGTGCAAAAATCTCCTATGCATAGCTCTTCTTTTTTTTTTTTTTTTTTTCCTCATTTTATTTACCTATCTACAGTCTAGTCCATCTCTGGCAGTTTTACTACACAACGAAGAACCAAGTGGCATTTTGCTTCTTTCAGGAATAACGTTCAAGTGTGAAGATGAGTGAATATTTCTCTCATACATTGATCCCTTAGTTCATGCAAACTTAACTCCTAGCCCTTTGGGATCTGAACTGTTGCTGATGTTGAGTTTATTCTCAAATTACTTCTTTAAAAGTCTATTCTAGGTAGTTTCTAATTAGACACCCCCAGATGGTATGAATCAAGCAGCTGTAATCCCAGCTGGGAACAAGTGTGAAGAAAATGCTCATCTTTTTTTTTTCTTTGATTTCTTAGCTTTTTTTTCCCTCTCTCACAACTTTCAGTATTCTCACCATTTTTACAGGCTTTTGAATACTGTAAATCATTGGATCGTATGTTCTGGAATACTAATGAGATATCCTGTTCTAGCAGTAAAGATGTAGGGTCTATGCATGTAGTGGTTGCCTGGACATTTGAGTGATTCCATCTGAAAGCTATTTAATAGAAAATGTGCCCTGTATTTAAAGTAATACCAATGACTCTTCACACATTTAAGGCTCAAGACTTTTTGGAGCATAGCTATTTTCCTCAGCTCTCCACGGTCTTCTCAAATCCTTTTAAAATCCCACTTAGGCCTTTTAGGTTATGGGATGTCATTCAGTAATCCACTAGTTTGGGTCTATCTTAATGAATATAGAGACATTTGAGAGAATTGTTTCATAATAAAAACAAAGTTATTGTTAACTACTAAAACCACAAATATCAAGAACCTTATGGTACAAAGCTGTTAATTCACATATTATTTCATTAGTCCTAATAACTGTAGCTTGTATTCTTACTATACTATATTTTACTCTGCAGATGAAATACCAAGAGTGAGAGAAATTATATGATCTCCCAGTAGCAAACAAGGAATGTGGTAGTGTTGGGAGCTGCCGTAATAATAGTGAACAACATTTACTGAGTGTTTGCTAAGAGTCAGATAGTGTGCTAACCTCTCAATAAATACGTTATATTCAGGACTGCCTTATAATGTTCTTCCAAACCCAAATATTTTGGTCTAGGACAAATGTCAAGTAGATGGGATGACAGGAAATGGCTGTGAACAAGGACCAACTCTGGCAAACCAGGATGTGAGAGGATATGTTTCCCTCTTATATAAAAACTTTTAGATACATGTAGAATGGGGGGAAAAAAGACTTAAAAAACTTTGCTCAGTATGGATGCCTGGGTGGCTCAGTCAGTTAAGTGTCTGCCTTTGGCTCAGGTCATGATCCTGGGGTCCTGGGATTGAGCCCTCCACTGGGATCCCTGCTCAGTGGGAGCCTACTTACCCCTCTCTCTCTGCCTGTGGCTCCCCCCTGCTTGTACCCTCTCTCTCTCTCTCCCCTTTTCTCTCTGTCTAATAAATAAATACAATCTTAAAAAAAAAAACAAAACGAAAGTTTCCTCAGCAAACATAACTAGCAAGTAGTGGTGTCACTAATATTTTATTAACACCTAAACAATGAAGTATCCTCCCTTCTCAGGGTTATGGGTCAATCCCTTTCACAGTCCCGTTCTTTGCTCCAAACAAAAGGGCCCTCCACAGCTCACTAAAACCAGTCCTCCTTTCCCACCTCCATCCATTAAATTAGTGATTCGAGAGGTATTTCTACAAAATCAGAATTATTGCTTATATTTGCTATGTGACTAGCTGATAGTTTCTAATGTCATTAAGTAACACTGAAATACCAGTGAATTAAATTGTACCGTCCTGAAAAAAACTATTTGTATTCAGAGTGAATGATTCTGGGTAGAATTTCAGGACGACATTTTGGGCTTTGGGATTTTCCAGGTTACATGAGGTAGTATCATCAGTCATACTGGCTTATGAGCCCATTTCCAGAGAGCAAATCATAATGCCCTGAAATGGCTCAGTTTTCTTGTCTTTTAAATTTATTTGATTAGTTTGAAAATTAAGCATCTATTTGTTCTGATTATACATGCTTGTATTGGAATGTTCTCTACCTGTCAGCACAACAAAAACAATTAGTCTAAACTCCTCACTGCCCCCACATAAGCCCAGGGAAGAACAGTAGAGAAAAGGAGAGACTGAAGAAAGGAAAGAATCAATTAAGTACAAGATGAGAGAGAAAACATGAAAAAAGAAGACATTGTCGTAGTGTCTCGGCATCATTAGTGCATCCTAGTACCCCCCCCCCTCATCTACTTTACCTAAATTCTCCATTAACATGCCATTTGCTTCCTGTCTATTTGGACAATAAGATGTGTGTTATGAAAAGATAATTAACACCATGTGTTTTGTTTTGTTTTGTTTTTACTCCTAATCACAGATTTTGCACGTAATTGCTCTGTCACTACATTCTGGAATGGAAAATGTTTCATCTCCATGTCTCTGAAAATTTGTTTATAATTAAGAGTGAGAAAAAGTGTAAAGAGTTAATTTTCACAAGTTGAAACCATGTTTTGTTTTGTTTTTCGAAAAGAGAGAACCTTTCCCATTTCATGACCAGAAAGACAGCCTCTTGATTTCATAACATTTGATGTTGACTGGGAAATGAAGATACAGAAAACTTACCCATGGCCCAATTTTGAATATCCTTAAGGCTTCCCACTTCCCCTTTGTTCTCTAGGAGTGCTCTCATTACCATAAACCTCCTTTTTGTTTCATCCATCCTGAAAATCAGTGCTGGAAGAGTGAATTCTGACTTTTCTGGTAGGATATGATCCAAACTATAATTTATAGATGAGCAAAACACGAAGGAGGGAAATCAAGAATAATTAAGGAACCAGGAAAATGTGTCTGCTTTAAATAAAAATTAAAGGAAAAATGTATATGATAAACGTTACTAGTATCCAAACATGCTGTATGGAATGTGGATTTTGCTATTTTCTGGATTATTCAAAAGACTAGTAAAATTACACTGAAAATATAAAATAGCTAGTGGCAATAATCAGCTTATTAGCAAGGAAATGAAAAATGCTCCAAAGTAAATATGCAAGACTCAATCAAGAATTACTATGTATGATATTTTTAAAAAGTCTTGATAAGATTAACCATAGACACGGGCATATATTTTAGAGAAGAGAGACAAGAATGGTCAATAAGTCTGAATCACCATATAGTGTAGCACAACCCCTCTCCTGCCTCCATCTCCCATCTTTCTGCAACTCTGACATCCATCCAGAGGGCTCCTTGGAGCACGCAACCCATCATGAGCAATAACCAGTATTGCCTCAATCTCTTATCTCTTATTTTCTTCATCTTCTTGCTTGAGCCAACACTGGGGGCTTCCCTGAGAATATTTCTTCCCTGAAAATTCCTGCCAAGTAATGGCTGATTTTTTTTCTTTTTCTTTCTTTCTTTCTTTCTTTTTTTTTTTTTTAACTGAAGCCTTTGTATAGGAGCTCTGGAGGTGAGAATGAGTGTTTAATTTTCCTTCTTGTCATTTCCAGACCAATTTTTTCTCCCGTTCTCCCTAAATTCCCTCAAAACACTTGAAAATATACCCCTAAAGCCTACTCCTGGTCTGTTTCCAACACTACCCATATTTTAATTCTTGGCAGTTTCAGTATCAATAGGGGTGATAGATGATTAGTCTAAATCTCTAGCCTCTTTTTCTCATTTCCAGGGTTATTGTCATTAATATTTTCAGTATCTGTATTCTCTGCAACCTCAATTTCAAGCTACTCAGTTCCTGCAGACAGTCTTTCCGGGATTTTTCCCTGTAATAAATCAATTCTAATAATCTCCCCCAACATACTGTAGACTATTATTCATTTATTTTTATATTTAATAACCCCTATCTGTGGCTTTACACCTTTTATTACAATTTTATCATTGGTTGTCATCATTCCTTTGCATACAACTTCAAGTTCTTTGTCCTGACTGGTTAAACCCACCACCCAGCTTCCGCCATACCCACTGTACTGACTGTGTAATGTGGCTGGAGGAACTGTACAGCTATGCTGACGTGTCTGCTGTGACCACAGACTTCAGGTGGTCCCATTGGCTGTCCCACTGGACCTTGATCCATGGAATCTGCTCCTTAGTCTAGAAAAATCTTCTTATGTTACATTGTTTCCTCAAACCTCCAACACTTTCTCCTTCATACTCTCTCCAACTGATATCCTAACTCAGTTCTTACTAAGAAAATTAAAGCAGTCAGAACAGAATAAGTTCCTAGAATTTCTACTTCCATACTGACATCTGTGTACATAACCTTTGCCTTCACTCCCACAGCTACAGGTGAAGACCAGTCCCTCCAATCACAGTTTGATTTCCATTTGGTAATTTATTTATTCAAGGACATCATTCAAGCAAGCTCCCTCTTCCTTCTCTTTTTCTTATGGAACCAGGGATATCAAATCCTGCTTCAGAACCTCAAGGAGGTTACTTAACTGTTGGAGTTAATAAAATGTTTTTTGTTATTAGTCTTATGCTTAAGATTTCATTCAACCTAGTTCTCAAGCAATGAGCTAACACAGTCACCTATGCTGGTGAAGTTGGTTGTTGGAATGATGCTGGTGGCTAAGGAAAATCATACCAGAGAAGGAGAGAAGATAGAATCGTCATTGTCTGGAAACTGGATTAAGATTTTCATTGCTTCTAGTCAACAAGTCAAGGTGGCTTCTGAAAATGTCCACCAATGGCTGGAAGGTGAAGAAAGTCACCTTGTTTATAGAGACCTTACCTGTAGAATTTAAGCCACAGCAACAATTATGTCATTGAATTCCCGAGGGCAACCCAAAGGAGGGCAGTTTAATTCCCAGGATGCTTCAGTAGGATCCCAAGTCAGTGGGTAGTATGTAAAATTCAGTTTGCATTTCTCATTTGTGGTCTGCAAGAAACCTGGTAGCTTCCTGAGCAAACATATGCACAACACATCAAAGAGTCTGACATACGTTTTTTTTTCCCCCCTAAAAAAAAGGTTACAGATCAATCTGAACTTTCAAGCGAGATGAAAGACTCTAACATCTAAAGAAAACTGACAAGATGTGTATTTTCATGACAAAACATAATTTAAAACCTCTTCAGATCCTCCCCCATAAGATGCCAGAAATCATTTCTTTTTTTCCCCAAAAGCATATTATTGGAGTCATAATTCACATTCAAGAAAATGGAATAGAAAGTCAGAAGGATGTAACACTCTACTTTCAAGTGCTCTGAATGTGTTTCCTGGACCGCTTTTTGTTATAGTCATGGGGCAGATGAAGTGCATATTCTTACTCTTACTAATTAAACAGTAAATATTGCAAAACAATTCGTGGGGATATAAAAACTATCTGTTACTGCTAGGGGTGACCAAACTGATGCTCCTACTTCTTATGTCTAAATTTAGCACAGGAATGCAAAAATATACACAGAAAAGGCTAAGTGAAGAGGAATCAAATTGGTTACAAAGAATAAATAGGTGGAAATACTTCTTATAACTGACCATGCCATTTTATGTGGTGGGAGTAGCTCCTACTAAAATGTAACATATTACTTTTCATTGTGACCAAATGTGGCACATTGTCAAAGAAAAAAAAAATTCCAAGGGTTTTGATGGAAAAATACTCATATAGATGGAATTCAGGAGTCACATTCAGAGACATTCATATCAATACCAGAGGCATAAGTCATATCACACCAGGATGTTATTGTCAACTATAATTAGAGGCTTATCTCATTTTCTATTATCCCACTTAAAAAAATGAAGGGTCTATTTAATCAAATGTTTCAGAAATACAATGTTTTAGAAAAGACTTGAGAGGCAGTTTCCTTTATACAAAGCCACTGTTGAATATATTCATGATTTTTTTTTTTCAATTGTCTTTTTTTTTCCCCCACAAGGGAAAAAGCTGTAAAATGGATGGCGATTTTCAGGAAGACTCCGCATATACTGAAGTAGTGTGAATGTGGCCTCAGGAACATTCAGGATTTGATCTCCCAATCTTTGCCACTATAGTAATGCTACAAACCATCTTTAATCTTTGTTTTTTAGGTTTTTTTTGCTTGTTTGTTGTTTGTGTTTTATTCAGTTTCTCAATACACAGAAAAAAGATAACTGAATTCTTAATTAAATTGAATACATTATATTCCTGAGGAGGACATGCAATTGCATATCCTATCATCTATGAGAGTTCTAACTGATTATCTCATTCAGTATAAGCATTGGTGAACTGTGACATAGCGAGAATGAAATTCCTAAATGATATAGTTATTTTTGCTATCAATAGAAAATTCTGAGACTAGATAGCATTAGGAAAATCTATGTAAAAAGTGGCTACAGTTGAATAATTGTGGGTAGTAAGTACTGAATATGAAATTTTCATGTCAACCTCAAACTTAAGTCACATAAGAGAAGACTATTAAGTCTTTGCATTGTCCAACATGAACATGCTCCAGAAGGACTTACCTTCCAGCTATACGAAATAACCACAGAAGAGATAGAATGTGGATTAAAGACAACGGTGGGACAAATCAAAGTTGCTCTGATCAAGGGGCACCTGGGTGGCTCAGTTGGTTAAGCACTGGCCTTTGGCTCAGCTCATATCTCGGGGTCCTGGAATCTGCATCAGGCGACCTGCTCAGCAGGAAGTCTGCTTCCCCCTCTCTCTGTCCCCCTGATCATGCTCTTTCTCTCTCAAATAAATAAACAAAATATTTATTTGAAAAAATTTGCTCCGGTCAGTTGTGAGACTTACTGGAAATTAGAAATGATTGCAGGGAGTAAGCGGACAGCTAGCGATTGGACACATCACCCCCAGCGTCACGCATTCTTACTGTCTCACTTGTTCTTACCCAGTTCACAGGAGAAAAACACCTGGTGACTGTAGTTGTACGTTTTAGTTTTCCTATTTGAAAGTTTGAATCAGCAATAGCACTAGTGGAGTTATTACAGTTGGAGCATTGATTGTTCTAAATGGGAAAAGTAAGTAGGAGAAGAAGAAGACAAGAGACTAATTCTTCTCTGCCAATCTAAAGCTCTTAACTTTCTCCACTGGAATACAGCACACATCCAATATATAATAACCACTAGCAGCATATCTGCATGTTCTCACCATCAGCTGCAAGTCCTCAATTCTGTACAAGAGACACTTTGATTCATCCGTGTCAATGGTGATTAAAAAAATGCTGATCTAAACCCCTATCCAATATGATGACAACAGCGATGAAATTTCATAGAAAGCAAGAAGCATTATAATGGGTAAAAAGTACACCGAAAATCTCTGCGACTTTTAAGAACTCTCTTCGAAGTAGCACTGCAAACTTATAGAAACATATTAATAAGAGAATGACCAAGTGTTAAAAAGCAAAAGATTTGTAGGCATGAGTATTCTAGAAAGACTGCTTTATAATTCTCTACAGAGTCAGTAAAGTCTAGCTTACAGAAGACACAGGAGCAAAGGAAATTTTAAAGCTATCCTTAGGTATCCTTAGGTATTTGAAGGAAGGAAGACTTCCGGAAGGAAGACTGTACTATTTAATTTTGTTCTGGGAGACAAGCCAAGATCTACCAGGACTAGAATGAAACTACTCTCGCCTACTCTTGGGAGTAGAAAGAGAGCGGAGATGGAGGGCGGTGGGGTAGTAACTTGGAGCAAGATCTCATTTAGTGTAATTAATAACTACTGTTGAGAGGAGATAAAGTAAGTATATATAAATATAAGCTTTATGTTTAACTATAGAGCAAATTGTAACTGTATTCATTCAAATGCTAGAGACTGCTTCTCAAAAATCATAAACAAAAGATTCTTGAATGGGTTAGACTTTTGAATTAGGCTACTTGGAATGAGTCTTCCTATCCCCCAGATCTCCAAGTGATACCCCAGAATGTAGCATAGCTGTTTCATAGGGAAAGGGAGGACTGTGATACAGGCAAGGCATTGGAAGCATAATTAGTAAATTGGTTTGGTGGAGAAGAAGATGTTGTAAGAGGATTCTGGTAGCACAATCTGAGCAGTGTTTTTCCTTCCTTTATGTTTTCTGGAAGTATATAAGTGGATTTACAAAAGAAAGACTATGGTAAGATAGATTATAGGCAGTTTTCCAGCAAAGATGTAGAAAGGAAGACTTACAGGGGAGCCTGAGTGGCTCAGTGGGTTAAAGCCTCTGCCTTCAGCTCAGGTCATGATCTCAGGGTTCTGGGATTGAGCCCCACGTCTGGCTCTCTGCTCAGCGGGGAGCCTGCTTCCCCCCACCTCTCTGCCTCCCTCTCTGCCTGCTTGTGATCTCTGTCTGTCAAATAAATAAATAAAATCTTAAATAAAATAAAAAAAGAAGGGACAAAGCCCTCTCCCCCCCAAAAAGAAAGGAACACTTACAGAAAGGATATAGCAAGAACATTTACACTTTTGTTTTTCCTGCTCAGTGAGTGTCTCTGTTCACCTAAGTGTGATTGAGCTTCACAGGTGATGACATTCAATTTGAAATACACGACTTTATAACATCTTATCATCTATGTTGACCCAAAAAGTTTCTTGAGATAAAGAATTGAACCTATGCATGATCAGAAAGTTTAGCTATCGGCACATTCATCTGTATATTCCTTTTGGTAAGCAGATGTAGATTCGATAGTCTGTAAGTCAGCATTTCTGGAAGAGAAATGATTTTGGACCTTGAGAGGCAAGATTCACCTGAAAGTATTCGAAACAGAATTTCTCATTTTTCCTGAAAGTAACCCTTTAGCATAAACTCGTTCGCTGGCTCTTAGATGCCTCTTAGAGATCCTCTACTCTGAAATTCTATGGTAATCTTCTGTGAAGCTTGTCTTGTGAATCAGGGATAAAACGCACAAATAAAACACTTGCGGAGAACTTTCAGTTTGCTGATAGGAGTTTCCTCCGAGGCTTGTGTAAGCTACTTCAGAACTATGGGCAGGTGCTACCAAGTGCAGTAAATAATCAGTAGTTATTACTCAGCAGGGATCACGGAGACTTTTCTCGTTTATTCCGCCAAGTTGTCAACATGAGGTACACGCAGTTACTAGAACCAGGTCGGTATTTACACGCCACTTGAAAAGACTCGCATTTCCCCTCTTCATGTTTAGAAACAGTTTGAGGCTTTCCAGTGAGTCCTCTAAGGAAACGCAGGTAAGTGGGCATTTTATAATTAGCAGATGCAGGAGGAAGGAAAGCCGGCCCTTTTACACGGGGGAAGGCTTTGGATGTGCTTCTTTGTCTCTTCTTAATGGCCCCGGGGTTTCTGAGATGGATTTTGTTCATTATGAGGTCAGCAGAATGCACAAGTAAGAGACCTTCGGCTCATATTTCACAGAGGGAAATTCGTGGTGGCAGGTTCCCCGCACCCCCCCGCCCCATCATATCCGAATGAGAAAAAGGAAGTGGCATCACCGAGGTACAAGAGAAACAGACAGGAACGTCTTTCTCTCTCATCCGATGGTGGGACCGACCCCAGCACACTGTGTGGTGACTCACAGAGGCCGCTTTAACAAATGCAAGAAGGAGCTTCACGAGTGAGACCATAATGGTCTCTCACACTTGGTTTTGGCCTCATACAGTTTTGAGTCCCACAGTAGCAAAAGACAGAGTCCCTCCATAGCAGATAAAAGAAGACAAAAAAGAGAAATGCTTTAAGAGGAACTAAATTAAAGTTAAAGAAACAAAAATTAAAAAAAAAATTTAAAAAAAGAGCACATCCACTTCCTTGGTGGGATAAAGTAAACAGATTAGTTTTAGGACCAGATGGAAGAGACACAAGATCATTTTGGCTAAATTTATCTTGACGTTATGGCTAGTATGTATGTATGGCTAATGCTAACCATATATAAATTTATCTCATTTATAATTTTAAGGTTTAAAAAAGGACTTAGGATAGTAGCACTCAAAGCCAAATAATGCTGTACTTTTTTCTAAAATGTGGGGTAACATGCCTTGTGCCTCAAGTTTCTTTTCTTTGTTCCTCATGTTTCCGAAGAATAAAGTCCTCAACAAATGCTGTTGATCAACTTTATGTCCCTCAAGGACAGACATAGATGAGCGATGACAATTTTAATGCTTTAGAGGAAAAGGTTTTTCTGTATGTAACTGCTTCCTAAAGTGTGAGCAGCAGATGTAGAATTAGGGAAAATCTGCAATTTGCAAGCATCTGCTGCAGAGGAGGTTTTCCTTTGCTGAAGCAAATTTGACTAAACATTCATGATTCTCTTTCTTTGCCTCACTACTATTCCTGTGTTCTCCAGTTCCTTCCTACCTGCTTTTCGATTGTTGGAGGCTCAGAAAAATGAGATGAAATTACAGGAGTGAACACAGCACACAGCTTCCGACTTGGGACGATATCGTTCTGAGATGGCACGTTGTTTCTCTGAATGACTTCCTGTGCCCGGTCACCAAAAGGCTACATTGCCTTTAGTGATTTTTTTTTTTAAGATTTTATTTATTTGACAGAGAAAGAGAGAGAGAGACAGAGAGAGAGAAAGACATGGAGCGAGCATGAGCAGGGGGAGAGGCAGAGAGAGAAGCAGATTCCCTACTGAGCACAGAGTCTGACCTGCAGCTCAGTCCCAGGACCCTGGGATCATGGCCTAAGCCAAAGGCAGACACTTAACCAACTGAGCCACCCAAGCATCCCTGGTGATTATTGATAGATAGTTCCAGAGTTACTGAAATTAACTCATGTTCTTCTAAGAGTTCAGAGATTTTCTGATGGAACTTAGCTATCTGATTTTAGAGGCAAACCACTCTTTTTTTTTTTTTTTTTTTGGTTAAAAGCTTTCCATTTAGTGTGAGTGATAAGATGTTTTACAAGTCCACTAGCATGTACATTCCACCAGGGCTGGTGAACTTGTCTGGTTTTGTTTTTTTCACTGAAACCTTGCAAATGCCTGAAACGATGCTCGGCATTGTTGGTCTCAATAAATATTTGTTAAATAAATGGACCAATGAGTGAATGAATGAATGTCTTATACAATATTCTGAACATTTTTTCAATTGATGATTGATACACATATCCATAACTATATGTCCTAAATTATGTATATCGTAATAGCACAAAAAGGGAAATGAGAAAGTAAAATGAATAAGACATGTTCAATATTTCCTCATTTACTTCTTACAAAGTGGGTATGAGGATATTTGCTTTAATGTTATCATTGGGAGCATCACATGATGGTAGATATAGAGATCTTTCTGTCCTTAAATATTTGAAGCAAAATCACTCGCAAACCTTAACATTAAATCCTGACCAACTCTGACCATGAGAATGTTTGTCAGTGCTCCATTTTCATGTGACAGGTTTATCATGATATTTCAATAGTAAATATAATATTTGTCAACATTTTAATTCTCCAAGTGATTCCCCGCAGATAGTGTTAACTTGTAGATTTAATAAATTGTGTACTTATTAGTCTTTTTCTGTGACGCCAAGTCCATCTGTCGTTGCTTCTGCGAAGAGAGTAGTGACATCTAGTGGTAACAGTAAATACTGCAAGTGGCTAATTTGAGGGTCAATTAATTGTGTGTGTGAAGCCCATAGTTTTGCTAACAGAAGCTAAAAGGAACTTGCATGAAAGAAAGGAGAAAATGGGCAATTTATCATCTTCAGTGGAATGGAAGCATCATTAACATAGTTGGTTTGTGTATAATAAAAGACATCTTAAGTTGTCAAATCTGGCAAAAACAAAAAACCCACTCAATTAAATAATAGAAATAAGGCAGTCAGAGAAAGGCAAATACCATATGATTTCACTCTTATGTGGAACTTAAGAAACAAAGCAAATGAGCATAGAGTGCGGGGAAAAGCAGAGGCAAACCAAGAGATTTTTTTTTTTTTTTTAAGAGACAGACTCTTAACTATAGAGAACTAACTGATGGCTACAGAGGGGAGGTGGGCGGGGGAGGGGTTAAATGGGCGATGGGGATTAAGGAGGGTACTTGTGATGAGCACCAGGTGTTGTATGTAAGTGATGAATCACTAAATTCTACACATACTCTAAGTAAATATAATCACACATTTCAGTGTAAGCCATAAGCAAGAGAAAAGTTAATATTGAAAAATAGTTCAGTTGTGTTCAATACTACTGGGGAAATGAAGCCCGCTTAAAATAGAATCATTTCTACATTGGAAAATAAAGGAACATTGACCAAGCAACATTTTTCTTTTTGATTTGTAAATACTTTGGATTTTATTTTTTCAATGGAATAGAACCTTGTAAGTAAAAAATTATATTAATGCAGTTGTTATCTTTTTGTGTATAATTATCATATTGATTTAATTGTATTTGGGGGGGCTTTGAAATTTATCAGGAACAAACAGGTGATGTTTGCATTACCGGTGATGGGGTTTTGGAATATAGGTGAGGTTCAGTGGGGTGGAGTACGGAGTCAATGACCAAAAAGGAGTTCTTGAGATGTCTTTGGTGCAAAGTGGTGGTTTTATCAAGGCACGGGGCAGGACCCTTGGCAGTGAGACCTGCTGCCTGGGGGGTTGTGAGGGATGGGTGATTATATACTTGGGAGTTGGGGGAAGTAAGGAAAAGGGAGGTTTCAAAGGATTTTCTTTCTTTTTTTTTTTTTTTTCTTTTTTAAGATTTTATTTATTCATTTGGCAGAGATCACAAGTGGGCAGAGAGGCAGGCAGAGAGAGAGAGAGAGAGAGAGAGAGAGAAGCAGGCTCCCCGCTGAGCAGAGAGCCCAAGGCTGCTTGATCCTAGGACCCTAGCAGAAGGCAGAGGCTCAACCCATGATGCCACCCAGGCACCCCTCAAAAGGATTTTCTTATGTCAAAGAAGACTCACAGGATACCAGAGACTTTGCCTTTGTCAAGTTAAGGTGGTTTTTCCCTCTAGCAAGGCATTAACAGTAAGGTAGTTGGGGGCTTCCTGGAGGAACATTTCATTTTGCCTTCAGATTATAAGGACATTTAATTGTATCTACATTCCCTTCTGGAAGCTAGGCCATTGTAAGAAATCCTTTGTTCTTGCAAATTGTTAAAACTTTTGTAAACTGAGGGAGTCTTGCAGGATTATAATCTCTATAAATTAACTATCTGTCTTTCCTTTTGGGCAGCCAAGAGTGCCTGAGGAATGTCACATATATCCCATGGTGGGGGTGGGGGAGTTGTGGCGTATCAGCTTCTGCCTGTCCTCAGCTAGTTTTCTGCTCCCTCATCACTGGTAGGTAGCAGTTAAAATTTTTGTTTTTCAAACATCTTAGATGTATCTCTATTGATGTGACGTTGTTAAACTGAGAAGTATATCGGCTATATGATAGAGGTGCTGATAATCAATAATGAAATAACTAGAATTAAATTTTTAAAAAGTTCTAATTTGGGTAATTATGTAAATTCTATCTGAATTAAGATAAATGACAATATTATGATATAATTTATACCAAAAATGTTTTAAAACACTTTGTTAAGAATAGGAAACTGGAATAAAGTTTTCTAGTGTGTTGTGATTAGTAGTGAACTAACAGTTTTCTAAACAATAATTTTATAAGTGTGGATGAGAGGAAATGACACATTTAAATAACTCCTTTAGATAACATTGTATATCAGTATATCTATTTTCATGTTATATTTGAAAATGCATCTTAAGGATATTTAAGGAATATTTTCAATTCAAGGGCAAATTCATGACTTTTCATGAGGAGCTAAAATGAAAAAGTGTTAAAGATTTTATTTAACTCATTATTGAAGAGGGAACCAGTAAGATGTTACAACTAGTATAAAGGAGATACCAACGAAGCATAAATTTATATGCAGCAAAGTAATATTAAAGTGAATTTGAAAATCTGGTTTATCTACGGGGCAATAATCAATTGCACTCCAGCAGCCTTAGGTAATTTGTATTTCTATGGTCAAGAAATATTTACATTACTCTCTAAATTAACTTCTGTTTTTAACAGATTAGCCTAGCCAGAGATAAACTGTACATCCTTTAAGATCAGATAACCTGCAAAAGCCTCAACATTTCATTGAAAGGTCATGCGGTAATCTATTTTGCCTATTTCAAAGCCTGAATTTTTTTCCTCACAAAGTAGACTTAATAGGCTTATCACATACAAAATTAAAGATATTTAATAGGTTTTACTCGGAATCTCGCATTGAATGTAATTTCAATTTGCAGGTATGAAGTAACTATAGTTGAGGACTCTAGGAAGCCCTCAGAATAGAAACATCTTGAAATTGTCAAAGAAATATTAAACATTTTCATATAATGCCCACTTAAGAGCCTAAGTAGCTTACAAATAAAACTGCAGGCAAGACATACCTCGTTGTATATTTCCCCACTTTACAAGTGAAAATGGAAAACAGTCTCCTACTTTTCTAATGTGAAGCTCATTGGACTGATTCATGTAATAATAATGGCAATATTCCTTTGATCAATGAGCATCTGCAATGGAATGCACAATAAAATTAAAAATAAAACAGAAATATTAGTACAAGATAGCTTTCTCATTAAATGCAAAAATTTGAAAGATGATTGCCTCTTTTGTTCTAAAACTAATCTCCAGACACAAAAAGTAGAACTTTAACAAGCTCTTTCCCTTCTCTTGTTATGATTGAAACAGTGGGTTTATGTTATAATGGCTTTAGAAAAATTTATTCATCATTTTTTAGTTCATTTGTTTCGGTCAATGAAAATTTAAAATAATGCAGAATTATTGCATTGAGAACATTGAGAACCAAAATAAATCTCCAGGCAGTGTAACATTAGATAAAATATCACAGACTATGGACCATACTTGCCTTGTTCGCTTATTCTCCCCTCACTTTTAGTTAATTATGGTTGTTCTTAAGCTGACAATTTAGGTCTTATGATAAAAAATACATATGTTTCATGAAACATTCTCCTTGAATACAGCTGAGCCTGGATTTCGATCCTCCTAATTAGAAATAATCTCACTCCTAAATTCCAACTCCTAAATGTTTCTCTTAAAACATATCATTTTTCATGTTATTTATTTTCTCCGTGGCCGACCTGCAAGCTCTTTGAGGGCAGCTTGGCATGGTTGGAAGCAAGTTCAGGTGGGTGGAGCTCTAAAACCCTGGGCAAATTATGTAACCTCTCCCAATCACGACTTCTGCTTCTGCATATAGAAGATGTGAGTAAAATATCTTTCTCTCAGTAGCTCAAAAGAATTAGACAAATTTTTTCAAGCTAACTGATACACTGGTTTTAAATAGTAGGTGCCAAAAAAGAGTTTCTTTTCCCCAGAGTTTAGTACCCTTTTGAACATAGTAGGGACTCAATAGATATTTCTAGAATAAACCCCTCAATAATATGCAAAGCAGATGGAGATCTCTCTATATTTTTTCATTTGGTATTTCATTTGGTATTTGGTTCTACTATGTCTTAAGTGAGGCCAAGAATGTATCACAATGGTTGAGCTACTGCAACTTTATTGGGCAAATCTAAACGGCAGCTTATTTTTCTTCTCTCCTCTCCTCTCCTCTCCTCTCATTTTTTTCTCATAAATTGAGACAGCATTGAACCTGATAGCACATCTCTGTTTAGAAAAGTAGTCACTGAACGCTATGCCCACATACCCAGTAGTCTTGGGTGTTCCATCAAACAAGAAAGGCGGAATAAATTAGAGATTACCAGAATGAATTGGTCTGATCATAGGTGATTTGGCTACTCAACAGGATGGTTGATCTAGCAGATTCTGGGTTATATAATAGAGGAAGAAAGAATATCTTTCTTTGACAATTTATCTCCCATAAAATAATGGGTCCAATGAGAATCTATGCAAATATGAACCCTTATACAATCACCTTCTTCCTTAAACTCTTCAAGCATTGTATTTCAATTAAAAATTAGTATAAATTAAAGGCAAAGGTCTATTTTTATACTTACCCACCCATTTGCTCTCATTTTCCCTTCCTCTGAAATACACTAAAAATAGCTTAGACATAGTTTCAGAAAGGGATAGTAAGGGAATAGTAAGTATATCCTATTAAATACTACTTCAGTGCAGAGTTTCTTTAAAAAGAAAAAAAATAACATTAATAGTATCATTATTAAGACTTTCTAAAAATCATTATGTAACTCTATCTTTAAGGAAAACAAAACAAAACAAACAAACAAAAAAAAAACCTGCCAGAGGAACAAATGAGTTTTGCATGTATAAATTACTTTTACAGAGGGAAAAATTAAAAATCTAAATAATTTATCTTACATTCTCTAATGACTCAGAAAAACTAAGTATCTTAGAAAAACTACAATTTAATACTTTTTTTTTATGTTTCTAGCCACATTGGAATGAGCCTTAAGATTCTTTCCAAAAGTCTGAGATAAACAGACCAGAAGCTCAGTGTTGTCCTTAGATTTTTGGCTTTGTAATCTTGAAGGTACGTTCATGCCTAGGTTTTGGTTTGTTTACTTAGACCCCCATGGCACTGAGGCCAGCAATCTAATGGCCTCCTGGTTTATTTTAATACTGGTAATAATAATAATAACACATGAATGGGAATCATGATGATTATCTAAGGGTTCTGCTCACAAGGAGTTCACAGCGTTGTGTCATGGACAAGCCACATACCCCCATAAATGTGATGATCCTTGTCTCCTGGACGTTTAGCACAGTATCTGGCAATTAGCAACATAAGAGGAGTTTGACTGAGCAGGACGCAGGAGGATCAAAATTACAGAAGAGTATTATTTTTTCTACCTCACTGTCTTCAGATACGCTCCGTTGAAACCTTCATCTTTTTTTTTTTGATGAGAACTTGAATATCAAATGAGTCCCACTTGTAGTTTTTCCAAAAAAGTCCAGTTGTCAAAAAGTTATTTTCATTTGATTCAGAACTTTTTTTTTTTTTTTTCTTCTGTACACCTGGCCTTATTGGAAGCCAGCTTTGGGAAAGTAGGAAGAATATAATCAGTTTTCTTCTTCTTTCTTCCTTGTTCTACCTAACATCTTTCCTCCTTCCCTACTAACCGACAGTTGTTTCTGGACCCTCCTAAGTTGGGCCTGAAGTTGGGGTCGGTGGGAACGGGATGGAAGGAAAGAGGCAAAGATTTATAGGAAAGCTTAACTGTAATGTTGATCGATGCTCTCTGGGTAAAGCGAACTTGAAATTCAAAGCAGGACTCTACCTGTACAGCCCTTCTGCTATTGCCAAGAGGGTACCCCGTTGGGGATAATGACTCAGTTCTCCGGCCCACGAAACGTTTCATTTTGTTAGCATTTGTTTTTAAGGGTACCATTTACACAGTGTCTCTCTGTAGGGTTTTCATGGTCTTTAGACATTCTTTTTAAATTAAATCCCTTTCAAAACAACTCAAGCATGATTCCATTTTAGAGTGTGCGCATCTGGCTGTTAGGACGTTGTGACTCTATCCTGCACTGCAGTGAGTGGAAGAGAGCTCCCTCCTGATAGAGTTCTCCCTTGGGACCGGCTCATACAAGACACTCTTTACTAGTCCTTCCCTTAAACTTTTGCAGGTGTGAGCATGAGATTTCTCTGAGTCCCAGGCACCCCAGTACAGTAACCAAGCCTTTCCAAGCTTGCCGAAGGCCTCCATGTGCCTTGAGCACCACGGGAAGAGAAAGAGAAAAGCTGAAACACTACAGATTGTCTCTCTGACCTGGGTGCACACTGGAGTCATCCAGGGGTCCTAAAAACCACCTGCGCCTGTGCCCCACCCCTACACATTGGACCTTAATGTTGCAAGTATGGCCTGAACATCTTTAATGATTCTACTGTGTAGTCAAGGTTGACAAAGCATCTCTAAAGACACCCTTCCTACTGACATCCCTGAGAATGCTTTGTCTTCAGATAACCTGGGGTAGCTAATGGTCCACTTGGGGCAGACTGGTTTTGGATTACCCCTTGGGCCAACTTCCCGAGGGTAGTTGCAGAGCTTTACAAATAGGAAGAGTTTGATGCCTTTTATCCTTAGCATTGGGACTTCAATCAAAACTCCGAGAAAGCAGGAGTTCCATTTAAAGTCCTGTTGTGTAAATGTTTGTTGAAGTGACCTGAGTGCTGCAGAGATGATGGATAGGATTCAGAGTTATGTAAGTTCCCAGGAAAAAGATGAGGCTGCTTAACAATTTTCCGGTCCATTTCTTTTCAGTGTCTCATTTTGTTTTTGCTCAAAATCATACTATGTGCCTGGTTTTAAATAGAATATCCACCTTACCATTTACTAAGATCAAAAAGTAGCAAAACTGACCATCTCAAAATGATACAGCTCGATTCTTAATTTTTCTCTTGGAATATATAGCAACTGATAATTTTTTGTAAATGTATTTTTGGAATTAGTCTCTCTCTCTCTCTCTCTCTTTTTATCTCTCTCATCTCTCCCTCTCTCCCTCCCTCCCTCCCTTTTTGGCTTTTACAATGACAACTGCACAAAAAATCTGCAAACTAATTTTCTTTTTAAGTCTCCAAGTTTTGTTAGGCAATGAATTTTTGTAATCAGGGTATTTAAGAGTTCAATTCATGGAATATAACAATATTTTCCAAAGAAGTAAAATTTTTTTTTTGCCAGGTGGGGGAAAAAAAGAACAAGCCTTTTGAGACTGAATTAAGCTTGAAAAGAAAATGAAACATGAATTTTAGAACACCCCCATTTGTCTCTGAGAATGCAGTGTTTCTACTTGGCAGTTAGTGGAAGTAGAATTCCTTCCTACTACAGTCTTTCCTTCAGTCACTCTCACATCATCCCCCTTTTTCTGATCTTCTCTCCTTTAAAATTTTTCGGGTGTAGGTCAAGTGGTCTCTCTGAGCCCCAAACCACACGTGATGATTAATATTTGAGTAGTCATATAAAGCACTTTATACAAAACATTTTTGCATCCATTTTCCAAGCTGAAATGCAGTTGTGAACAAAGGAACAAAAGCATGTATGTTTCCTCTCAAGAAATACAGTTGTAGATGAATGCTTTCCACGTAGTTAGAATGAACTGTGCAATGTTAAAGCGTCATGCAACCTTAGTTCATACTTTAAAATTATATTTTATTAATTTTCATAAAGCACCTCTCCAATAAGAATGTAAGTCTGGATGACTTCAAGCATTTTCAATAGTTCTTCTGTATCTTGTAACATAGTTTTTGTATAGGAGCTTTTAAATAACAATAAAAATTTGTTAACAATAGTAACCTAATAGTTCGTACAACATCCCACAATTTAACTGAACCTTAGACTAAATGTTAACTGGTGACCAATAAGAAGAATGTTAATAAGTCCTTTAAAATAAGCATTGATTCTCTTATACAAGGTATTGAGGTTTGATACTTCTTTTAATACTAGAATTTAGGTTATGACTTTATTGCCAAGCTCAGGAGTTTTCTAAGAGCTACTTAAACTAAGATAAAGAAAGGAATGGCCATGAATGGAGAGAAATAATTATTCTACCAGGGGCCTCTTAAAGAGAGTAAATTTGATACTTGCTTAGGGAAAAGAAGATAACACATAGGTTATTTTCATTTCTTATAAGTTGTCTTTGCAAAATATTTTCTTTTAAATATGATAAGGCTTATTATTAAGTTGTCACATGTAACAAAATGGAAGCCTTCAAGAACTACGCCTCCAGAACATTTTGGTTCTAGAAGTTACCAGTTGGGTTTGCACTGTTGAGTCCTCTGGTTTCCATATTCTATGGTTTCTGAGTATTGAGGCCTCTGGAAGGGCAAACACTTCAGACCAATCCATCACCAAACCCTTACCACAGAAGAGGGGATGCCTTGGTTGTAAATAAACTTCAAAGGAGGGTTCATGTAATGAGACGTGTTAAAAGGGGGCACTCTGCCCTGTTGGGGCCCATCCAACATCCCAGCATCTTCTTCTTTTGGGAACAAAAAAAAATCGCTGCTTTCCCCTTGAGAGCTCCCTCTTCCTCCCTTTCTCTACTGCTGTGGGTCCCAGGAACATCAGCTCCAGAGGTAAAACAGATTTGGCCAATGAGTTCTAAGTTCAGGGATGCCGGGCAACACAGGCCAAAGTAACCAGAGCCAATGAGTTCCAATTCTACGGCTGATGTTAGAGCTATCTTGTATGAAAAGGACCTTTTCTTCCTTCTGAAGTGGCCAAGAGAACACAACTAAACCTGAAGCCATGGGCAGGCTTGAGATATTGCAGATGAGCTCAGAGCCCTGAGATAAAAAACCATGAGTCCTGAAGACATCATTGGAACCTCTGGATCTAGTAGTATGCTTGAAGCCAGACCACTCTTGATTTTTAGGCTATGTGGGTCAATAAAGTCCATTTCCCCCTGAAGGCAGTTTGAGTTGATTTTCTATCACTTGCAGCCGGAAGGGTTCTGAATTAGGTATCTATGATGCTCTGCCTGCCAGTATATACACTTTTCCCAAAGGCCACTCATTTAGATAAGTGGTAGCCTGCGTGTTAAATGGGGAATAACTGCTAAGCGTACTCCTATAGATAGTAAAATAGCTGAGAAGCATAGATTTTTCTAAACTGGGACGATTTAGTTCTGTGTCAAATAATAGTTATTTTCTCTCTATGACCAAAAGAGATTTCCATTTGACCCCAAAGCATTTGGAATTCCATACCAATCAAGTACCTCTTGAAATGGTTGAAGAAAAAGACATTTAAGGTCTTAAATGGAACCTTAGGTTCCATTATATGATGATGTCATCACCTATGAGTAACAAAATGGGAAAATCTCAGGACCAAGCCATGCTCCCCCCCCACCCCCTGCAGCTAAGTTATCTTTTATTCTGAGATTTTTTCTTAATCTGGGGGGTTTAGAAATGTCTCTAAGCAAATGAACCTATAACTTGCCGTAGATTTTTGTCATGTTTATTTTGCTTTGTTGACTGTCCTTCTTCACTAAAATAAAATATAGGCCATCATGTTATTGGCGCCAGTTTTTTATTCATGTTATAGTTGCTGTTGTGACTATGAACAAGAGGGAACGAGACTGCGTTAAGAAATCTCAAATTAGAGAACCCAGGGTTTTATTGCAACCAGAAATCTGCTTCTTGATTCTGATTGCGATGTGTGACCACTCATGACATCTCTCACTACCTGACAGAGCACAACTGTGAGCCCAATGTAAAGTTTATAAAATTATCTTTGCTCATTTTCCTGGAGATAGTTTAGATGTACTGGTATTCCCCTTTGCATTGCCTGATGCAAGGAGTATGGAGCTCCTGTCAGCCTGGTGCATACACTGTGGGGCATTAAATAAATGTGTTAAACACAAGGAGAGGTGTGATATAATAACTGAGATATGGATAAAGCCTTCAATGTTGTGAATAATCATTACTGGTGTCATGACATATTCCAGATTCAGTAGATAAGCACAGGAAGGGAAGATACTGGAATGATGGAATAAAGCTTCTTCCGTGGTAATCAAGTGCAGTCTAAATTACTGAACAATAGAAAGGTAGTTTTTCTTTATTGTTTTGTATGTGGTCTGTTTGTTTTAAGAAGAGAATATAAAGGAGTTAACAGGCACAGGCAAAGGAAGGAAGATGCTTTTTCAACCCTGAGTTCATGAGGACTGTTAAATCAGAGATATCCTAGTAAAACATAAACAAATGTGTACCCTTTTTTGGCCACTCTCCTATGACCCCTGCCCCTAACTTGGGGAATATCTCACAAGCAGTTACAGGAGACTAGCAAACAACCAACCTGCACCCATAATCCAATTTCAAAAGCATTAAAAAACAATAATAGCTTTTTCTGGGGATTTATTGGTGATAAAGGAAGAGGAGGGAATAACACTGAATGGAAGATTAGCATACCTTCCTGTTTGCATGATTCTTGTGAGGGGATTTTGTCTGTTCCCCTAGTGCGGGCAAAAGATGTTTCTCTGCTCCTTGAGTTGAGGCCTGGTGATGTGACTCTCTTTGATCAGTGGGCTGTTAAGAAGCATGACATAGCAGAGACTTGATGTGCATTCACAGTTGGGTTTTTCTTTGTATGCTCTGCAAATGCCATGAAGAGAGCATCTGCCAGATACCTGTTTGTTTATACATTAACTTGGGTCCCAGAATAAAGATCACTGGATAAGACCATAGCCCAACCCACAGGTGACAGCCGAGTGTGGGTAGACCTAGAGATTGAAACAGAGCCTCTAAGAAGAGCCCAGGTTAAGTCTGCAGATCCATGACCCATAGAGTAACTGCCTATCGCAGTCTGCAGATGAGTTCCAGGGTGTTTGTTACACAGCACTATTGTGGCAATTGTCGTTACACAACTTCCTAAGAATCCCCTTTAAATACTATCTCTGCAAATGTTCAGTGGCCTTGGAAGCTGCACAAATGGGCATTATCCATACTATTAGATGCAATTATCTCTGTATTTCCCCATGCTAGAATTATATTCTTCTACCCAACTACCTTTTAATTAAATAAAATCACTGAGAGCCCTTTCAGCTTTGCAGATTTGCATCACAACTTTTCCCCAACCCGAATACTTGTAAGGCCATCATTAGAGAAATGTGAAGAAACAATCCATCTTCTCAACAAGTCAAGGGAGGGAATTTGTAATATTTGCCCTTTTCATTCATTGAACCAATTACAGGGTTATTTCTCAATAACAGGGTGCTGGACACTCTCCTAAGCTATGGCAGATATAAACTCACTTGATCCAAACGCCTACCAATATACAAATTTTATAACAAAAACCTGAGATTTGGAAAGGAGGTAGGTAGATGGATAGATAGATAGATGGATAGATGGAAAGGTATTTATTTTTAAATTCTGGGTACTCAATCTATTTAGATTGAATATGTTTGCAGATAATCTTCCATTTTCTAGCAGGGGGCAGACAGTAGGATCTGCTACAGAAATGGGAAAATAAAATCCCAAGCCAGGAAGAGCAACAGAAATTTTATCCCGAATCCCATTTTTACCAACATATTGACCTAGAGGCCTTGAGTAGTTCTAAGATTTTGGTAAGGAAGCGTGCAAATGGGTATTCTTTGGCTAGCACCTGGGACAGAGCTGTGATAGGAACTCCTAGATATGGAGTAATCATATTCTACTTTCCACTTTAAATTGGTTGCAGCAATCATATGCTTTTCGGAAGCTATTTCCATCAAGCTTACATTGCCTGATACAGATTATCCTGGTGCCCACCTGCAGTCCCCTCCCTTTGCCAACGTAGAAGCAAATTATATTTTGTGTGCTTGCTTTGCTGTTTCACACAGAGTCTCCACTTAAATCTTACCCAGTGCTCCCGAGATTAGTGAGAAAATCATGCCCCGGTTCTCCTTTCCTTTCCTATCTAGGTCACTGGCTTTATGCTGCCATATCTTTCTTCACCCCTCCTCTCCAGCCCTACCCTCCTCAGCCCACTCAGACACAAGATGTCTTTGGCAGAAAGGTTTTCAATTTAATGCCTCCCTGTTTGGGCTTAAAAAAAAAAAAAATTAACCCCTCATTCCCATTATCATCTTCCAACCAGCAGGTACGTTGAAGGTCTGCAACAATTGAGGTGTTCTGGGCATGGTGAGACGTTGTTGGGATTTATATGACCAGCCTCCTCAATGATTTACAGTATCGAAGTACATTATCTTTACGTAAGATGAAGGTGGTCTTTCGTAATAGCCAGTTTTGTCGCTTTCACTGCTGATTTTCACAGGCAATGGGCTCTACGCAGACAAAGCCATCATTTCTTCATATTTGTGAAAAGTGACAGGGGACAGGGCGGAATGTCGGGGGCTCAAAGGAAATGCCATAGTAGCTTAGAAGTGTTGCATCAGGTGGAGAATATTAACACTGGGCGCACCTGTAGACTCAGATAGCGGCGGGCCCCGGAGTTCTTATCAAGTTGCCTAAATTCTATGATTTAATAAACAGGATGAAAATGAATATTTCCTTTTGGGAATTGGAAACGAAAACAAAGACCATCTGAAGGGTTATATGCTGTAAATCATGCAAGACAACAGAGTCAGAAAGTGACTCATCTGTGATGATTATTCATCACCTCTTAACACCTTTCCTTCCCTGGAGAGAGAGGTGAGAAGAAAAATTTCAGAGTTGTCTAGTCCTCTCATTTCAGTATCTGTGTATTATTCTATTGCTAATAAGGTGTTGCTGTCTCCTAAACTATGTGTCAAAACCTCATTATGTTGGACAAAGAGCATTACAAACTTCAATCTTTGCTAAATATATAAAAACAAATGTCTTCTCAATGATTAAATAAGGCAAGAACACTAAAAGGAATGGCTGAACTTACAAAAAGCTCTGACCTGTCTGCTTCATGTAATTATATACACATCTGGAAAGCATTCAATTTTAAGAAATTAATCTATTTTTGAACACTGATTCAATTTTCTAAAATTACTTAAAATGCTAGTTTTTAAGAAGATCTAAACATTACTTGAATTTTATATGATAAAATAACTTTAGAAATATAAATGCTACATATAGTAACATGTTTATTTTATTTGTTTGTTTGTTTATTTTTTAGAGAGAGTGTGCATGCATTTACGTGCATGAGCAGAGGGGAGGGACAGAGGAGGAGAGAGAGAGAGAGAGAGAGAGAGAGAATCTTAAGCAGGCCCCACACTCAGTGCAGAGCCCAACAAGGGGCCAGATCTGATGACCCTGGGATCATGATCAGAATGAAAATCAAGAGTCAGAGGCTTAACCGACTAAGGCACCCAGGTGCCCCATATATTTATTTTAAACATTAGACTTTCACTTATATATATTGTCTTACTCTTTCCTTTCCATTCTTCTTTTCCCCCAATATTAATGTTGAGAATCTAATATTTACCAGGCAATGCTCTAGACACCATGAATTCAGAAAAAAAACATTGAGAATGCTATCTAATGTCTTAACTTGTGTCAGAGAAACACTGACCAAAAAAAAACCAAAACTGATAAATAAATGCGTATTAGATCAGATGGTTATAATTGTTATAAAACAGGCCAAAGGGAGAGGGAGCAGGTGACTGACTGGTAAGTATTTTATTTTTACTTTATTTTGTATTTTTCCAGATTTATTAAGATATAATTGATATATAACATTATATAAATGTAAGGTGTGCAATATGACTGTATAAATGAATGTATATTGTATATGTATACTTGTACACATACATGTATACATATATAGAATATACACAGATATACATGAGTTTACAAATATAATATATGCATACATGAATGAATACACACACACACACACACACACACACACACACAGTGAAATGATTACCACTATAAAGTTAACTAAGACATCCATCACCTCACACTGTTACCTCTTTTGTTTCCTGATGACCACATTTCAGGTCTTATAACTGGAGGTTTGTACCCTTTAGCCAATATGTTCTCATTTTTCTCACACCCCTTCCTTCTAGTAATCACCCATTTTATGGGTGATTTGTCTTTCTTTGACCTATTTCACTTAGCATAATGCCCATAAAGTCCATTGATGTTATTGTTACTGGCAAGATTTCTTTTTTCTCTATATAACTGAATAATATTCCATAATATTCCATTATATATCTATATATATGTATATACATATTACATATGTATATGCATATTACATATGTATATACATATATGGCCATTCCTTTTAGTGTTAGTCTTCTTGCCATATTTATTCATTAGGCAGACATTGGTTTTCATATATTTAGCAAAGACTGAAGTTTGTAATACTCTATGTCCAACATAATGAGGTTTTGACACATAGTTTGGGAGATAACAACACCTTACTCCTTTGTCTATTTTTGAGTCAGATTATTTGTTTTTGTTTTTGTTTTCTCTAAGTTGTATGAATTACTTATATATTTTATATTAACCCCTTAGCAGACATATGATTTGAAAATATTTTTCCCATCTTGTAGGCTGACTTCCCATATCGTTGATTGTTTCCTTTGCTGTGCAGAGGCTTTTTATTTTGATGTAGACCTACTTGCTTATTTTTGCTTTTGTTGCTCAGGGAGTAGGTATCTTAAATGTAACACTGAAGGAGGTCCCTCTAAGAGATCGCATTTGACTCCAGAGTGGAATGAAGGAGTCCATTGGTATAATGAGGGAGAAGAGCTTTCTAGCTCAAGAAAACAGAAAACGCAGACTGAGAGGAGAGTACATGTGCCTGGAATGGGGAGAGTCAGAAGGAGAATGACACAAGGGATCAGAGTGGTGATGGGAACCTGGTAATCGCAGGCGGTCTCAAAAATTCTAAAACCTAGAGTTAGAAAATTATAGGGCAGATTTGGTTACATATAGTCATTTTCCAATCTACCAGGGAAGAAAAGACAGACTCTGTAAAGTCAAAGATTTGTCTGTTTTACTCCTTATTTTATTTCCAGTTCCCAGCAACTGCTTAGTCAGTATTTTATAAACAGTTGGGGCACATCCCTAATAAAATTAAGATACAGTCACAACTGGCATACTATCATTCTCCCATCTCGTTTCCTCTTTGAAATTATTTTACTGTTACTTTGTTTTAACATCTGTATGTTTTTAGTTTGAGTTTTAAATCATGTACTTTGAATCAAATAGTTCTAAAAGGCTGTAAGACAAAGTAATCCCCTGCAAAGATGCCTGCGGTCTTCTTTCTTCATCCCGTCCATTTCCTGTGTCACTGATACCTCCTTAAAAGTACTTTTTCCCCTCCTATTTATCTTTTGTTCCTAAAGACAGAAGTTTACTCACATTCAGAGCATACACTATGATGACTATGCAAATACTTGCTTGGTTTCCTTCAACTTAATACGGCTTTGAATTTTACTGAGGGGGTGTCCTTTATACTTTTTCCTAGGCATGCATCCCCAATTTCATCTTCCAGTGAAATAAATCACATCTCAATACCTTAGCTATTCCCTTCACTTATCGTCTTGAAGAAGTCTTCCTCACTCTTTTCTGACCAATTGCAGTCTCGTCTGATTGTTCTCCAGAACTGCAGCATCCAGTGGTCATGAGTCTTTCCTTAATAATTATCTTATTTTTATTCTTTCTACTTCTCTCTGGTGTTTGCTCCCCTTTTTGCTACAACTTCTGACCTTCTCCTGCCTGCCTTAGTTTGCTTCCTTATTTTGGTTGAACCCATGTATCCCTGTGAAAGGATACATGGTAGGTAAAATTTTTGAGATATTATGTCATACAGTTAAAAAAAAAAAAAAAAAAAGAAAGGAAAAAAAAAAGCCAAACACCATGAGAGACACGTGCCAAAAATGTAAACGTGAGGTTTATTGGTATAATTTAGGGCAGAAGAGCAATAAAGCAGACTGTAGTTCTAATTGACCAACAGAGAAAGGGGCTGAGCTTTGACTAAGATGGTTGCTTCCTGGAAGTGACTCCAGAGATGGATCCCAGATGTTTGGGGAATTCTCAATCTTGAGTCTCAGTCTGGGTCCATTTTTATTCATCTTCCAGGGTTTTTAGGGAGACATATTAATCAGAAATTGATGCTTTATTTTTAGGAAGTAACTTGGAAAATACATTGTTGATTATTCTGCATCCCATTTCTGTTCTCCTTCTAGAGCTTCTGTATTCAGATACTTGTCTTCCCATTTTGTATCCTTTTATGTCTTTTTGCTTTCTTTTCTTGGAGGTTTACTCCTATACCTTTAACTTATATTACTCATTTGTGTTTTTATTTGTTGTCTGTCTTGGCTGATTGCTGGTCCTAGAACACATTTGAGTAGCAAGGATCTGAGAAAGAACACTCTGACCTAGTTTAAGCCTTTACATTTGTTTTTACTTGCAAAGGATGCAGACCTCTCGGACATACCCTACAAAAAGCAACAATAGAGTGAGAGAATTTAATAATACTGCTTAGTTTTGATGGTAATAATTTTAATAGATTCCGCATACTTACACCTTAATCTGTTCGTGTGTTCCTTCAATAGCTATTTCGTGAGTGCTTGCTACAGGGCAGGTATTATCCTAAATTCTACATATACCATACCTAATAGAACAAAAAATATTCTTTCATCATAAAGTATATGCTATATATTAATAGTACTAAGAATATACAAATACAGTAAAATTGTTAAGGAAATAATTGAATGTCGTTTGGAAAACCTCACCATGGATATAAATGACTGAAGGGCTGTGGTATCATTTGCCAAGTCTGGATTAGGTGCGAATCAACTGAGGTAAATAAAAACATCTGGTTTCTTGGGAACTCAGAGTGGCTGGAAAATCATATGTTGGAAGTGGTTGGTTGAAGTGAAGTTGGAGACATGACAAAGACAGTATCCAGAGAGATACACCAGTGATCATTTGCCAAAATTTGATGCGTAAAGCAGGAGCTTTCTTATGTGGGTATGAAATCAGAAGGCACTAAAGCAGTAGTTTCAGGTATGTAAATCAAAGTAAATTGAGATATCACTTTTAAATTCAGTTGGGAAAGCACGTTGGAGAACTAGAACCGTTCCAATGAGTTTCTGACGAAAGAAGGATACTTGACAATTGGAATCTGAAACTATTTACCTTGATTTAAAATGGTTGGAAGCTTAAATGAGCTCTTATTATGGGTGACATGGATCCACACCAGTTAGGAATAAGCCGTAGTTGAACATGACCATAAGAGAGTGTACTTTCTCCTGTTTTGTCCACTTTTGGAATTGGAATCTTAATTGTATTAATTAATACGATTCCTACATCCTGGTATTTTATATATTGTATAAAAACCTTGTTTTTCTTTAATATTGAACTTGAGAAGACCCAGATATTTTCTTGAAATGACTCAATCTACATTTTGTAGTGAAAAATATACAATATATGCTACAATATATACCACCTCCCTAAAGATTTGGTGAAAACCAAATCTGTGAAGCATGACCAATGTCTTCTCCAGTAGCGTCGAGATCACACTGTCAAGTTCATTTATCTTATATTTTCTTTATAATTCTATCATATATGCTATGTATTCCACAATATTTACTGAGCAATTTCTCTGTGACAGAGATTTTACTTGGCAGAAATTACAGTGAGGAAGAATATCATGGAGTCTTTTGTTCACAATGTGGCATGCGCTCTGTAGGCTGTGAGGTTCATTTATCTCCTTGACAACTTCCCGTCCTGATTTAGGGACCATTTTGAGAGGAGAGTGTATGTTGCCGCAGCTCTTTGCTACTCTGAGTACTTGGCACAAGTGTTGCTTCTCTCACCGTGCTAATTCTGAGACATTTCAACATCTGTCCACTCGTGTTGAAATGGCCTTGGGGGTAGAAGGAGGCGGGGCTTTAATCGGTTTTCAGATATTTATTTTTTATTGGGAGATCAAATTAGAAGTGATGAGCCACAGTGAAGAAACAGAAATATCATAATACTTTCTGTGTAAGGTCTGACCTACAGTTTTACAGTGGTATAGGGCCCAGGTCACTACGGGCTTCTCACGCATCTATGTGGTTTTACTGTAATAAATTGTGAATAATGAGTGATAACAGTTAATGTTTTAAAACAACAGTAAATCTAATAATGAGTAATAACATCTATATAGATAATGCTAATGTAACACAATATAACATTATGTGATATAGCTCATGGGAAGTTAATGATTTAGAATGGCTATTAAAAAGATTACCTGCCTTTTATAGATTGTATTATTATTCAGTTGTTGCCAGAAACAACATCTAACATATCAAGGTTACTTAAATGGCCATTAAATAGTATTTGCTTTTTCTTCTCTCCTTCCCTTTCTCCTTTCCTTCCTTCTTTTGTTTTCTCCCTCCTCTCTTCAGTAGATATTGAACATACTATACCCTAAGATAGATATTAAAAGTCATGGTCATATACCCTGAGTTTTGTGACTATATAATTTGGAGAGCTGGTGCCAAATAAAGTTATGACTATCAGTAGCATACATTAGAAATAAAAAGAACGTTGTAAATTAACTTTTACAAATCTTTAACAGTGGTCTCTTAGTTCCTATAACTATTTATACATATATTTTATTCACATAGTTATGCAAATAAAAATAATTTGAGGATTAAAAAATTTCAGACAAATCCCTTTTTCATGATTTTCTCATCTTTATAGTGGGAAGTATGATCAATTATTGTGATAACAAAAATGGATAATATCATCATATCAAATGTATAATAAAAATGCAGCACTGAGTATGATTCAAAATTAGTGAACAATATAAAATATTAGAATAATGCTAATAAGTAGTTGCTAAATAGTCTTTTTAAGTTAAACTTCCAATAGTCCTTTTAAGTTAAACTTTTTTTTTTTTTTTTTTTTGGTATAGATTCATCTTACTTACCTTTCATGAGAAATGCCTTCCTATATTACTGGACTGCCATGTGTTAGATGCCTCTGGAAACTGATTGCTTTGCCATTAGAAATACTCAGATATATTGGGCCCTTTGAATTTTAAACAAGTTCAAGTTTTGAGTCCATATTCTGCCAAAGAGTATATATGCTTGATTTTTACAAACACAATAAACTCTAAAGCTCGTAACTTTAGCCTAGTCACTAGCAACTCTTAATTAGGATCTTGGTTGATCCTATGCAAGACCTGCTTTTATTACACTGTATCAGGTACCTACTTTTTAAGGGGATCTGTGCTAAGTCCTTTGTTTATTATGAGAGATGAGGAGAACACCAGACTTCCCTTGCCTTCAAGAGATCTACAAACCAGGATATGAAACTAACTGTGTACCTAAAATCTATAACGTGAGGTGGCATGCAATAAATACTTTAATGTAAGTAAAGAGGGTTATGGAAGCACAGGGGAGTGGAAAATTAATTCTAGCAAGAAAGGTCACAGATAAATCCATGGTGGTTGCAGTACTTAAATTTAGATTTCAGGGATGGGTAGATTTACAGCAAAAATAGAAAGAGTAAAAGGGAAGAACCCCCAGGTGAAAAGAAGAGTATGAACTAAATCGTAGAGTGGGAAAGACCATATCTGGAAGGTAACAAGTGTTTTCCCGGAAAATAAGACAAACTGTGGAAGATAGACTGGGCAGAGTTTGGGCTATGGAGAAATGCCTTTTCTATTATAGATTCTTTCTATCTCTTATGTCAAATTATGTTTCTTTGAATTCCTATGATAAAATTCAAGTTAATGGTGATCACTTCTTCCTTCATTTTTCGTGACTACTTTTCTCCCGTCAGCTTGACATTGTCAGTCACTTGTGCAGTTTCTTTGATGAGACTTAAATTATCACTTCTCAAATGGTTTCTTGAAGAAATTTTAATCTACATTTCATGGCCGTAAGTATGGATTCCTCCCACAATTTCTTCCCAAACAAACCTTTTGATTAATTCTGATTGTTTAAATAGTTATTGAATATTCAAAACAGTACTTTTACTACATAAGGTCATACCTGTCATTAAGAAGGAACATGTCAGTTTTATGATGACTTTAATAAAAATACCAAAGCTATTATAGACATTAAGTGGCATGTAAACTACTCAATTTTCTTTACACTTTTAATGATGTTTCCTATAATGTAATTATAGTATATAAGCATTTGAAAGTTCAGTCTTTCGGAAGTATTTGGTAGTATTATAGGACAGGAAGAAACATTCTATCTAATACACTGCAAAACATACATTTTAGGGAGCTATTTTTACTTAAAAAAAAAGATGTCCCTGATAAGTGTTTTATAATTCCAAATTTTTATCTTATGAATTATTTCAGAAATATTTGTGAAACTTAATACAAAAATATTTTCATTGCCAACTATGTACATTAAGTATTATATTTATGTTTACATGATTGCTTCAGAGTTGGTCTAAATGCAATCAAAACTTTCCGTGTGATTCCTTAGTCCTGTTAGTTTAATTTTTAGATAACTCAGAAACTTTGAGGCTTATGAGATAGGCTAATACTTCTGTCTCTAAAAACCTAAGATAGCCTTTGTCAGTAAGTTTTCATTCAACATAACAGAAATTCTGTGCTTCATTTCTCTTCGGTAACATCAAGGTATCACTTGGGAGATTTTTGTTGTTGTTGGTAGAACGTAAAAGAGATCAATAACATAAACTCTGAGAACACCAGAAGCTTTCTAGCTGTCTGGAGTCATATTCAGCCAATAATTTAGACCAATGAATTTTAATTCCTGGAGTGACAGTGAAAATTTCTCTCAACTAGATTTATAAAGATAATCTGTGATAGTTGACGGGATCACTGAAAATCACAGTGCCTGGCTGTGTGGTTTTATTTACGAAAAAACAAAGTTTTTTTCTAGCTCTTTATTGAGGAACATTGCAGATGATCATATTTTCTGGCAATTTCTATTGAAATAACACAAATTTTATGCTGATTTTTTTTTTCAAACAAATTTTTCTTTTGGATTTAGTCACAAGAATTTTGCATCATATTATGTTTTCCAATTATTCTATGAATTAAGAATAGAAAACTAAAAGCTCTGCCTATTTTCTTTCTACTTTTTCTCTAGCAATATTTTAAATTGACACTTTTTACTGCCACTCTTGGAGGAATTATATTGACCAAAACAAATGAACAAAAAAACCTTCAAAGTGGTAAGCTAGCATATGTTTGATATCTCGTGGATTAATGGTCTTAACTTTCCTACAGTGTCCGGAAAGCAGGGAGTTTCAATAACTTTAGCTATCTGTCAAGCGTTCAATAGTTACTTTGTCTCACACATTTTCAGTCATTTATCAATCTTAAATAGTTGATATTTTCTTGATTTCAAAATGACAGCCACATTATATTTATTTACACATCAGTTGTATTGTGGATTACCTTGAATTGCACTTGGTGTCTCTACCAAGTTTAGTCTTTAAAGGTTGTTATGACAACCTGGTGTTTCCAGGTGAATGGTGAGGAAAGATGCGGAATTCTGATACTCTGCTGAGAATCGTTATAACCCGTATTGCATCATGTTCATGAGACAGCTTCTGAAATAATCTGTGTATACTGAAAAGCGTGTGCCATCTCCTAGGTCCTGGAGCTGGGAAATACTCTTTTCTGCCATTTCTTAATTACCTAAGCTAGGAAGATAATAATCTATGTTTGAAAAAGAGTTAGTATTATAATATATGAGTTGTTTGTCAGAAGGATAAATGTATTATAATTCTTCAAGAACACATATATATATGTATATATATTTTTCATCTGGTCTGTTGGTGACTCCGTTTTTTAACAAACTCAGATGTATGTTTGGCTGTCTATCATTCCAGTGAGCCGGGCAGAGAGTGTGTGGGAGTCAGCTCTCAAATCCAACACTAAGTAGAGACCTGAAAGCCAAGTCACCTTCCCTCAAGCTATCTGTTAGCTCCCAAGGGAAGGGAGTTGTGTTAGCCCGGTCCATTCTTTTTTGGGTCCACAAGGTACAGCCAAGAGCCACCAGCCGCTGAATGGAAGTGAGGTTGGAGGGCCCCGTCCAGTGCTAGAGGGCATTCCCACACTCCATTTGCTCTGAAGTGTGGGTCCTCTTCCTGTCCTTACCATCACATAGGATTGCTTGAAGGAGCCGGCCCACTCTCTACCTTTACATGCAGTGATGTAAATAGACCTCCTCTGGCAGGGCTTGAGCCTCTCTGGGGTGTGGGGGTAGGATTGGGCTCCTTTTCCTCAGAGGCTGTGGGTGGGACCAGAGACCTTCTGGGCTCTAACATGTTTTTATTGGCAAGAGGTGGTGTGTTGTCCGCAGCTCAGTGGGCCCCTGGGAAAGAGAGAAAGAGCAGCAGTGTGGTAACGAGGTGTTGCCGTTTCCCACGTTGTCAGTGTGGAGCCTGGGAGAAAAATCCCTGCTGCTCTAATAAACTGAGGCATGTTTCTGGAACAGTAGGTTTTTTAACGGAAGAATGAGCCCTCTGTGATGTGCTTCGTCAGAAAGGCTCCGTGCATTAATAAAATACCTGGATACTGAACCATGGTTTCTGCTCTTGACTCAGCTCTGGGACAAACCTGCTCATGTCTGTTTTTTTTTTTTTTTTTTTTTCTTTTTTTTCTTCTCACATGGAAACAGAATGCCCATCCTTGCTCTATGGTGTGGTGTAGTTGAATATGTTAACTAACCCTAATGATTCATCCATGCTTGACATTTCATAATTAGCTTGAAAGGTAATGACCAAAACTGTTCTAAGTCATTAAATTATACCCCAAAATAGAATGTATGAAGAGAAAAATGAGGAAGGTGGATGGCGGAGGTCCATCCCATTTCTCTCAGCAACTCCTTGAGAGCTTCATGCAAACTTAATCATCTCCTGTCTTTGGCAGGGCGCTCTGCCTGTGCTACACTCTGCCCCTTCCTTTTTACGACAAGGAAAGACCGATGACTTAAAAGTCAGCCAATTAGTAAGAGGACAGCAGATTAATAAGTGCCAATTGTTGAAAACAGTCCCTTTTCAATTTATTTACTATATAGATTCATTTTACTGCACATTTTAGTTCACTGGAGCAAACATTATCAACCATCTATGTTCTATGCACTCATTCTTATATATGGGAGCTCCTGGAGAGGTTGAGGAAGAATCACAACTCATTCAAAAAGAGAGTTACACAGATAATATAGGATTTCTTTATATGCTCTGAAGAGATAAAGATAAGAAAGCAATCAGCTCTTCCTCAGTCTCAGAGGTTGGTCAGAAAAACCCTTTGGAGGTCTCGAATACACTTTAAATTAAAAAAGGAAGTAATACTCTTTATGTGATTTGGATAAAAATTCTAAACAGATTCACCAGTGTGTAAGAAAATCAGGTTACATTTCAAATTGCATGTTTATTTTGGTATGTGTGTGTCTTAAATGTATTTCTCCACCAGTTAAATACCTACTGCATTTTAATTTGGTGTGTATGTGTTATGTGTTTGTGTATGTGTATGTATTTAGGTATATTTTACAGTTATTAAATACATATTGTACCTTGTTTAGGAGCTATTTCTTTCACTCATCAGCATGTACCAGCACCTAACAAGCACTGGTCCCGAGCATTAAATAAATGATTTCGTGACTGAATAATTAATTAAAGGATGGAACTCTTGAATCCATCCTCTGTGTTGTAAGACTTTTATTCCTGAATTATAGTTAATGACAAACAGAAAAATCTTATTTGCAGCTAACTATATGCTTAAGAAGACATTTCAGTTCCTCTGTTTCTCTTATGACTTGATGGCTTTATAAATCTACTCACGTTCAAAACCAGTGGTGGGGACAGCTGCTATAAGTGTCTCTAAATGTTACATTTGTCTTTTTGTTTTTTATACAACAGCGGATATGATGACACAGAACACTAACTGAAAATACTCTTTTTAAAGTATTTTTTTTACAAGATTTTATTTATTTATTTGACACACACACAGGCACAGAGCACAAGCAGGCAGAGGGAGAAACAGATTCCCCTCTGAGCAGAGAGACTGACGCGGGGCTGGATCCCAGGACCCGAGGATCATGACCGAAGCCGAAGGCAGATGCTTAACTGACGGAGCCACCCAGGCACCCCTCACTGAAAATACTCTTAGCAGCAGAGACTACAAACACATTTTGTAATCAAAATTACAAAAACATTTGGAATTCCTATTTTGGAAAAGTCGAGTAGTTCAAAACAACAACAACAACAACAACAACTAAAACAAAAACAAAAACAACCCCATGATGTTACTGAGTGGCACCAAAACTTCAGTGACGTGCTTAGACACAGACCGTGTTTGACGCAGATGGTAAATGTAAGCAGTGTTAAAACAGCAAGAAAGAAGCCACGCAAATCCTTCTCTGGGTGTGTCTGGGCTCCCCAGGAGATAACCATCTGCATTTGCTCCTCCTTCTCTGATGTGCCCGTTTCTTAACTTGTGCATTTCTGGACCCACTTTTGTTCTCTGCTTCCCCTATCTTGGTTTTTCCTCTTACCGTGACCACTTATTTTTCTCAGATTCTATTAATACAACTCCTGAATCCTGTCTTCTGCCCCAAACCATAGCTTAAACTAAATAGTGCCTGCAAACACCCGTTAGAAGGATCCATCCATGCTTGAAATTTCACAATTAGTTTGAAAGGTAATGATCAAAACTGTTCTAAGTCATTAAAGTGTAGTGCCAATGGCGTATCTGCTAGCATATACTGATGTTAAAAAAGAGAGGGACGAGAACAAGAGGTAGGAAAATGTTGGTAAGGAGCTAGTAAAGGGTATGGAATGGCACTATATGGACCAAAGACCTATTTGATTCTCATTCTTTTTATCCAGAGCGAGACCAATTCTATGTGAGGAATTGCTGCTTGTTTATTCTTTCTGACCATTAATCTATACCACATTATTAAGGTTTTGAGCATAATTAATCCATTAATTAAGTTGTTACTTAAGTAAATTTATTGAATCACGCAGGTCTAGTAAGGAAGATAAGAGACATGAATATTGTGCTTTTGTTTTTTTTCCTAAAATCCTTTTGAGAAGCAAAACACTTTCTTTGAGGATGAGAAGGGCCATAGGTCAGATCACTGAGAACCATTTTCCACTAGAGTTTCCAAAAGATTTCTTATTGTAAATAAATCTACTTTGGTACAAACATTTTTTATAAACATATATACTTATGTCCATATATTTAAATCAAAATTAGCATTTTTAATATATGGCATGAGCTTCTGCCTAGGAAGAATTTGTGGTTTTTAATATTCTGGTGAATGAAATTAGGCTTGAAGAGGAAGACTTATTTCTTTCCCAATTCAAATTAATCTCTGCACTGAAGTAACTGGCTGAATATGATTGGGGAACCTGAGGAGACGGACAAAAATGAAATATGCCACTTATTCCCACTGCCATCCTAAAAAATCACCATTCATTCTACAGATATAAGACTCTCTAAGGGGGGGGAGTTGTTGCCTTCAAGAAAAAATCATGTTAAACCAACAAGACAGCTCATCACCATGATTGATAACTGCATCACTGAGCCTTGCCAAATATCTATCTGACTAAACCCAGAAGCTTTCAATCATTGGTTTTCTATTATTAAACAAAACAAATAGAACTACTAACATTATCACAGGAGTCATTTCAAAATATTATGCATTTTTATTCCCAAAATAGAGTTCAACTGTATAATCATTCTTAAATTTTGCAGAAAATGCTAAGCATTCAAATATGATTTTATTAACCTGAAGTCAAAGAAATTATAATGGATTTAAAACTGAATGTCCTCTATCAGCTTGGCATAATAATCACAGCCAGCTAAATTTCTCTGCACAGAGTTGGAACAAGTCCAAAAGAACTCAAATTAGTAGCCATCAATTAAGTATAAATTTGGAGTTTTTCCTAGTTTTCTCTTCTGTCTTACCTTCCCCTCCCTCCTTTTCTTCCTGCCTTTCTCCCTTCCTTTAGAGTGTTGATGGGATTCAGCCATACTCTGGACTTGTTTTCAAATAATTAACAAGGTACATTTAGCAAGAAGAATTAAGTAAAAATAGAAACTGTTAACGATGGGATATTGATTTGCTTGAAGAAAGCGTTCACTGTCCCAAATAGAGATAAATTCAGCTACTTTGCCCACATTCAGATACAGATGACTTAATCCAAAGACTGACTTCTGATGTTTGGTCTCTGGAGTGGCCCGCAGGGTTATTTATTATGAAAAGGAACCATAGAAAGGGAGGCACACACCCATTAATTGTACCTGTGTTTGTCTCATTGGCCCCATCATTCACCTGCCCTCATACTCTGTCTATGTAAGAAATGTTGATGGAGGGGCACCTGGGTGGCTCAGTGGGTTAAGCCTCTGCCTTCAGCTCAGGTCATGATCTCAGGGTCCTAGGATCGAGCCCCACATCGGGCTCTCTGCTCAGCGGTGAGCCTGCTTCCCTCTCTCTCTGCCTGCCTCTCTGCCTACCTGTGATCTCTCTCTCTCTAAAAAAAAAAAAAAAAAAAAAAAAAAAAAAGAAAAGAAAGAAATGTTGATGGAGGGAAGAGTTTCTTTTATGTTAGGCAGAGCAAAGAACATGTTGTTGATAATAAAGGATTTAATTTCTTCTCCCAACTGTGATGATAATAGATAGGTAATAGTGTGAGGGATACTTCATTGAACATTCTCTAGCTGTTTTCCTCATTTTAAAAAATGGAGGATAAAAAAGAGATTTTATCTTGGGCAATTTCTAGTTAAACATAGACTCAAAGCTGAGTCTGTGAAGGATGCAAATGTTAGTATTTCCTGCTGAACTTTCCCAAAACAAGATTGGGTTAAAAATTCCACATTTGTAAATTGACTTTGTTTTAGGTGTATAAAGGGGATTAGGATATATTATTAAATACCTAAGAAGATTGGAATACATTACCAAAGACCTACAGATGTATTTTCTGAAACTCTTAATCTTCTCCTAATTCCATTTTATCTCAAAGGTTACACTACATTAAAATGAATGAGATCTAATATAGAACTGTACATTGCAATTACGATAATGCAAGCAACTCAGGATATGATCAGTGTGTCATTCTGTTGGGATATATGGACATATTATAACTTTTGGACTTAACATCATCACTTACTGGAATTCTAGTCTACATTCGATGACTACATAATGATAGTTTATATAATTTGGATAACAGTGACAGAAGACACATCAATTGTGAAAAGTCAGATTTTTCTTTCTTTCAACTTGCATCTATATTTTGGTATGTTTCTGAAAAATAGAACTGCTGCATATTAAAAGTAATTTTTTTACTTTAAATTCTCTCTTTTTCTTTTTTTTTTCCCTAAATAGTGCTATTTACACTTACTTCATACGCTATACTTGACAATGTCTTTTTATTTTTGGTGCAGTCATAAAAGGAGCTTTATCAAGCTGTTCTACTTTTCAAATATATAAGGAATCACAAACATTTTTATATTTTATGTATATCTCCATTGAAAAATCTACATATGCCAAGTCACTCTATCTCTAAAAAATTGTGCTTTAGGGGCATATGAGTGTCTCATTCAGTTAAGTGTCCGCCTTCAGCTCAGGTCATGATCCCAGGGTCTTGGGATCCAGTCCCATGTTGGGCACCCAGCTCAGCAGGGAGTCTGCTTGTCCCTCTCTCTCTGCCCCTCCCCCCACTCATGCTCTCTCTCTCTCTCTCTCTCTCTCTCTCATTCTTCTTCTCTCAAATAAAGAAAATCCTTTAAAACATTGTGCTTTAATAGATGTGGAATATATCCATATTTATTATCATGCAAATGGAGATAAACTTAAAGCACTCGATTAGTTTTTAGTCCTTCTCCGTTGAGTTCGAAGACCAGTGTAAATTCGAATAGTAGAAGCAGAAGAGAAATGTACCAACTGAAATCTCTTCTTAACCAAATAATTGTGCTGAAAGACTGCAGCATGTCTTGGGGCTCGATTCCAGGACCCTGGGATCATGACCTGAGCTGAAGGCAGATACTTAACTGCCTGAGCCACCCGGGCGCCCCAGTTATTCAGTCATTTAAGCAACCACTAATTAAATATCTCTGGGGGATGCAGTGCTGGGGGATGGGCCCTAGCTGGGGCTTTGAATGAGGGAAATAAATCTTAACTATTAAAGTGCAGTAGTTGTTTAGATCTTGAGAGAGAAATGCACAGAGACAACACACAAACACAAGTGTCAGTGTTTATTATAATTAAGCAAAGCGAAAACTAAGGTATTTCTGGAATGATTCATTTCAGTGCCAGTCATTTAACCTTGCTTTCCTTATTTCCTAAAACTGATGAAGCTTTGAGATTCATATTTTGTTGGTCAAATATAGTTTGCACTGTAAGAGGAAGTGTCTTAGACTACACCTGATGTTTTGCCTCATTCTGTAGGCAATAAAAGTCAAACCTTACCCTCGCTGGGTAATTGATATGCCAAGAAAAGCAGCTCTGGCCTGTGATGCTAGCACAAAAAAGGTTTTAGGCAAAGGCAGCTGTTCTTCATCATCTATATAAAGAAACAGTAGTAGTGCTTTTATAGATATGGTTACTTCCTACAGCAGAGGGAAAGAGAAAACAGGAAAAAAAAAAGAAAACTTTTTTTTTTTTTTTCTGTGATGTCTAGAATGCAAAAGAGTGAGAGAACATGTCTTTCTGATTCTGTTCTGCATTTAAGATGCTGGTGACGTGTGTAGTCAAGGCCGCACACATGTGAATGCAGGGAATGGGAAGAGGATTCTTTAAGTAAAATATTTTGTTTCACATTAATTTGGTAAAGGTGGCTTCAGGAGGCTAGCTTCAAAGCATATACTAGTAATATTTTTATTTTAGGAGATAAGCCCCACAAAGGCAATACTGGCCTGTCTCTTTACAGGTGCGGACAACTACAGCTTTGCTGAAACCAGCGGTGACAGGGAGGGGAATGCATTCAGTGGCTAGTACGCCTCCTGATCTGAATTGCAATGTTCCTCTGCAATGAGCCAGAAAACAAACCTTCCTGAGCCCCACTTTGTTTTGCTAAGTTGTATTCATATTTAAAAGAAAAATATCCCTGACACACTTTGAGGTTCAGAAATTAAGACTCTAAGTATTTTTAACGATCCAGTTTTATTTTTTAGAGAATATCGGTTTCCTTTTTCTCTTTCTGTTATTGAAAAACTGTTTAAGAGATAAAATAGAAAAATGAAAAATGTAATGTACAATGAGGCATGGTGATCTTATATTTTCCTCATTAAAAATGGAAGAGTAGCATCTTAGATATATTGATTTTCCTATCAGAAATATATAATCAGATATTCTTTTCTAGTTCAAATATTTAGTACTTATTTAGAAATAAGCTAATTCTCTAGTATGTGTCCATTTATATTTGCAAGGCTATATATGTGCTCTTATTTATAATTGTGAAAGCGTGGATTAACTAGATGACGATTAATGAAGGATTGGCTTTACAAAAGTAGTGTGAGAAGTCATGTGATTAAATATTGCATATTTATTAAAAGTATGTCATATAATAATATTTAAAAACTGATTATCCCTATATATTATTGAATTTAAAAAGCAGGTTACAATATTCTATGAATAGTGTCTCAATTTACTTAAGTCTGTGTAGAAATGACAACAAAACTTAAAAGTGTTATCAGAAATGGCTTCTAGATTTGGGGTCATGAGGAGCTTTAATTTCTAGGAAGACATGTGATGTCTATATTTAGATAAAGCATTGTAAATTATTTTCAAGACTGTGGAAAAATTAAAATAGTGAAGATTATTATCTGTGACCTGACACATAAGATTTTCTCACTTAATTAGTAATCATCTTCTTAAAGCTTGAAAAACGAAGTTTCTATTATTTGAAGAAATATACATTTAGTAATCTGATTTTATATGAAACAAATTTATGGAAGAAAAAAATGGAAAACATACGTCCTCTCTTCCTATCTCAGATCTGCTATTTAGCTAGGTTGACATCCATTTAGAACCTAACCTTTGCAGATACTGTAACCAATTATTTTCCTGTAAGATATTGCCCTAGATTTGGCTAATTTAGTCCTCTTTTCACACTCTCTTCAATGTATCTGTTTTTTATCTTATATACTCAGACTTGTTTTGTTTAGACCATGTGTTCAATTAGTTGGCTCATTGACTAGTGGTAATACGAAAATGCTGAATGAAAACCTGGGAAAAGGAGCAAAACTAGATTTGTGGCCGTCCCCACTTCTACCATCTACTTCCAGCTCTGCTCAAGAGTAGTTTTATTTCTAGCTCTCATGCCCCCACAATATACAGCTAATTACTTAAAGTTCTTTTAGGTTCTCATTAAATTAATTTAAAGGATCATCTCACTCAAACTGGCATTGATATTTCTAACTCGAGAATTTATTTCTGGGTGCCAGCAATGACATTTAGCATCCTCATGGGGACCATGGTAGGCAGAGTAAGAAGTACATGGTGAAAACCCATGTTATACATGGAGTAGTTGAAGAAGGGGCATGTGTTCAGTTAGAAAAAGAAATAATAAGAAATAATATGAGCGCTGCTTTCCAGTATTTGAAGGTCACCGTGTAAGCTGTCAATCCTTAGTGTCTCCAGAAAGCAAAATGGGAACAATTTGGTGAAAATCACAGGAAGCTAGATTTTAACTTATATGAAGACTATCTTTTTAACCACCGGAAGTATCCCATGTTACTCTTGATGCTCATGTGGAGATAGCATTTGGTTTGTCAGTCATTTATTAATATCTCAGCACAGTGCCTACCTGCCATCTTTTTACTAATCTACCTGTTTGCCATCTTACATGCTGGAGAAGTGGAGCATGTCAGGAGTTGGAGATTAAAAAATGAGAGATAAGAATTGATTTCTTCACAATAATATTCTAAGGAGTACTTGACAATTCCATTGTTTATAGCTAAAGATTTTGTATTGTGATTAAAAAAAATATTTTTGACATTGTCTTCTCCAAATATTGAGAGCTATTTTGTCTGTTGACCAAAATAACATAAAGAATTTCATTGAAGATTATGGTATGTTCTCAAGAAACTTTTGTTAAATGTGTAAACTGAGGAGCTTGAGGGAGATAATAATGCACATTTGACCCCATTTGTTTTTATCTTAACTTCCTCTTCATTAATACAACTCACTCTGTCCCCAAGCTATTCTCTGTGGGCTTGACGGAATATGTTCATTTCTACTTTCCAGCATTCTCTTCTATCAGCTTTATCACCTGGACAGTTTTTTTTCTAAAGTTTTCCCCTTCAAAACCCATTCTTTAAGATCAAAATCCAGTTGCCAATCGACCACAAGTTTTTACCAACTACTCTAAAAATGGAGATCAATCTCATCAAGCCATTTTTCCTTTGATTTTGTTAAATTTATGTTTTGGCTGATCCATTGTTCTAATTGTTGCATGCTTCCTACAGTTTGATTGCAAACTTTTTAAAGTCAGAGAATATACATAAAATGGGGCATACATTTTGTTTTTGCCTCGGTTGGTACACCAGGTGCTAAATCGCCAAAAATGTAATAGGGTCCCCTGGGTGGCACAGTTGGATAAGTGTCCTACTCTTGGTTTCAGTTCAGGTCATGATCTCGGGGTTGTGAGACTGAGCCCATGTCGGGCTCCACGCTCAGCATGGGGTCTGCTTGGTTTCAGTCTGACTCTCCCTCTACCCCTCCAACTCATGCTCCCTCTCTCTCACTCTCTCTCCTTCTCAATCTCTCTAAAATAAATAAATAAGTCTTTTTAAAAATGTAGTAGGGAGATATTAAAAAAAAAAATGGATTCTGAGAATTTCCAGTGGTTGAGTAGGAAAATCTGCATCTAAAACAGAAATAAATAAGAACTCAAGTGATAGTAATGATCTGCCAAATTTGGGAATTAATAATCTGGAAAGAATGGTATTACTTTCACTTTTCATTCCCTCCACAATCACCCTACCCCAACATTCACACACACGCACTATATATATATATATATATATATATATATATAT
>NW_019154116.1:17762722-17771798 GCF_002288905.1 Enhydra lutris kenyoni | reverse complement strand
ATATATATATATATATATCTCCATGTCCTCACATATCACAATATGCCAGAACCATGGAGATTAGTCACATAGATAAAAGAGGCTGTTTTGGTGAGCAGTAGGGAATGAGAAAAGAACTTGATTAGTTGTGAGAAATTTTGATCCTCTCACTATGGCACTAGAAGACACAATTGTGGAACATTCAAAAAAGGCTGTGTGAGGGGCACCTGGGTGGCTCAGTCAGTTAAGTGTCTGCCTTTGGCTCATGTCATGATCCTAGGACCCTGGGATCAAGCCCAGTGTGGGGCTCCCTGCTCAGCAGGGAGTCTCCTTCTCCCTCCCTCTCTGTCCCCACCCCCTTACTCATGCTCTCCCTCCCTCTCTCTCTCAAATAAACAAATAAAATCTTTAAAAAAAAAAAAAAAAGAGGCTGTGTGGAAATCTAGGTGTTAGAAAAACATCTCTTGAGTCCCCTGACAAAAGGTATTAAAGAGGGATAGAGAGTTCTTAGCAAAATTGTGTGCCTCTGGAAGGAACCTGGCAACATCCTACCTCACTGAAAAGTAGAAGTTTTCTGATGTTTCTCAAAATATATCCAATATGAGAATCATCATGCAGAACTTGTTAAAAATATAGCTAATCCATCACTTTCAAATAATTGGTTTTAGAGCATTTGGAATGGTATCCTATAATAGATTTTTTATTTTATAACTTAATATATATGTATATAATATATAAAATTTTCAGCAAATATTCATCAATCACTACATTGCTAGCCACTGTTTTAGGCACAAAAAATACACACTGCTGTGAACAAAATGAACAGAATGTCTGCCAGGAGAGAATTTATATTTTACTGAATCGGTTTAAGTGCATTCTAAATTATAATGTAAAATGCATCTTATTTGGTCAAATAACTTTAAAACACTAATCTAAAGTCATCATCCTTTGTGTAAGCTGTTAATATTTGTAGTTGCTGTTGCTTTATTTAAAGGAGCCAGAGCTACAGAGAAGACAACTGCTGTGGATAGGGGTAGGAGGCATTTGATAGGGGAGAAGCCTTAAAATCCTTCTATGTATAGGTGTTAGAAGGTTCTATGATACTGTTACATTTATGTGGGGCAGTTAGCCTGCATGGTGCATAGAAATGGCAGGTCCTATCTGTGATCTGAATATGGGCTTCAAAGCCAATCAGATCTGCATACTTGCCACAGTGTTGTTATTTGATATATGAGCCCTGAAAAGGGTTTTATCCTCTCTATTCCTTAGATTTTCATTTTGAAATGATGATAACATCTTCTGGAGATTCATACTGTTATTACTATTTTGCTGACAAGGAAACAGAGCTTAAAGATGCTAAGACTGTTGTTGAATCAAAGATGGATAGCTAGCTAGCTAGCTAGCCAGATTCTCAATGAAATCTATATATGTGAGCAGTATACAGGCATAAAAAAAATCTTGGTTTCATCAGTTACATCATACCACTAATTAAAAAAACCTAAATGTTATTTTAGTGGTATTAATATTGATTAGTTGGTGTTAATATTCGTTGCTTAAGTTCTAAATAAGATGCCACAAAAAACTATTAGAATTAATATATACAGTAAAATTATAGGATACAAAATCAACATCCAAAAATCAGTTTTATTTTTGTCAATAAAAACAGACTATCCAAGAGAGAGAGAGAGAGAGAGAGAGAGAGAGAAAACAATCCCATGTGTGATAACATCAAAAAGAATAAAGTATTTAGTAAAAAACTTCCAAAAAGTGATGAAAGACTTATACATTGAAAGCTATAAAACATTGATGAAAGAAATTAAAGAAGACTTACAATAGTGGAAAGACATCTTGTGTTCCTGGATTGGAAGACTTAATATTGTTAATATATCCTTATTACCCAAAGTGATCTGAGAGTCAATATCATCCCTATCAAAATCCCAATGGCGTTTTTCATAGAAATGGAAAAGAAATCCTGAAATTCATGTGGAACCACAAAATACTCAGAATAGCCAGATAATCTTGAGAAAGAAGAGCAAAGCTGGAGACATCACATTATCTGATTCAAAATATCTTACAAAGGTACAGACATTAAAACAGGCTATATATATATATATATATATATGCTCATTTCCATATTTAAAAAATAGAAATAAATTTTTTGCACCAAGTATTATCAGACTAAATGGAAGATGTTAGTTACTTTATAAAGAGTTCTTGAGTTTCCTGGAGGTGGACCAAGGTAGTGGCTATAGGCTAAGGCTTTGTTGTCAGCTGCCTGAGTTTTCAATGCTACACAGTTTACTAAATTTAATTCAGCATTTTAAAAAATGTAGCTAATCATAGAAGGTAGGATGGTTTCAAGCATTAAGTGAAATAATGCATATAAAATGTTCTTTGCAACATTTGACACATTGCAGTAGATCTGTACATATTAATTGGCATATTACAACACTTTTTTTTTTTTTTTTTTAGGAAAGAAGAGGGAGCTGCAGAATAGAATAATTTTCTGATTTCTACTAAAGAAATCATAAAATAAACATAGGTATTATTTGAATATTCACTCCTAAGGGCAGTTTTATTTTGGTTTGTTGTTGCTTCTTTTTTATTCTTATATTCTCAGTGTGTAGTATACTGTTAGCTGTCACGACACAGTCACTTAATTGATACCCTGTAAATGAAAATCTATGGAACTTTTCTTCTTCCCAAAGGGTAGCTGAAGAGGTCCCCTGGTATTAAACGTGTATCTTTAGAGCCAGTTACTAGGTAAGTGAGCTGGAGTTCCTGTGTTTCTGTGTCCTGGAAATTATGAAAGGCTTAAGTCTGCACCTTATTACAAAATCTCACCCTTCAGAACTAAGAGTTGGAGACCTTGAGACACTGAAGCCTCCCTCCTGAAATGGAATATCCTGAGATGAGGTTCACTGGGGCCCTCAAAAAATTTAAAAAAACAGTAAGTGTAAAATATCCTGGTGGGAAAATGATCCCCATCAGCAGACAAGACCTACGTTAGTACCCTAACATCACAAACTGGAAGGAATCCACACTTCGGAGCCTCATTCCAATGGAAGGAACTATGAGAATTTATAGACAAGGTAATAAAAGGAAACCATAGCAGCAGTGAGTATGACTTAAAATATGACTTAACTTGAGTCGCAACTACTCATGGGTTGGAGTTAGGGAAGGGACAAAACTGCTATCCAAACCCTTAAAGACATGGAACCTACAGGGGAATGTGGCCTCAGGTTTGGTGCTCTATAGGACGAAGAAGAAAACTCAGAACTGAATCTCAGCCCCAGCATGCTTTAATGACCGGTTTGTGAGACGGACTTCTGACCAGCTGCTGAATCTTCACATGCAAGGACATCAAACCCTTTCCTGAAATGTATCTTCTCATAGCTCCCTTTTTAATGCCACTAACCCATAATTTGTACTTATGCCCCCAAATAGCCCTTTGCCAAGTTTCCAATCTACCTTTTAAATCATATATGAATTGAATTTGTGACTTTATTATTCTAAATACTCTTGTGCTCCTGGAGCGTCGTCTCCTGCTGTCTTCCCACTTTTCACTTGGTCTCTTTTCTGCCTCCTCAGCTGGGTCATAAAATAAATTCATGGGTAACCCCATCTAACTATAACTCATTGTCTCTTAGACTTTTAATCCCTTTTTAGCTTTTAATCTGCACTCTATTTTATGGCTGGCTTACAACTTGAAAGCTCTTTAAAAAATACTATATACGAAAAATTTCATATAATGATATAGTCACCAAAATATTGAAAAGGAATCATTTTAATGTAATGGGAGAAGATTCATGATAAATAATAAAATTAAAAACAAAGAGAGATAGCTTGCATTTGGAAATAATGGCATAGTTAATTCTATTTTTGTCATCAAACTTGTATTTTCAAATAGCATCTATAGTTTCATTGCTTAAAGTGGCAGGAATGCCTCCAAGTTATAGACATAAATTGTGCAGGTAAGTTCAGTATCCCATAGACTATGCATTACAATCATAGTTTATGTGGTTTAATAGTTTCTGTTTTTATTTTTATGCGTTACTGTGAAAAGTTCAAAGTGGTTAATAAACTGATTGCTCTTCCACAGAGTAATGATGATGTACATATTTTTATTTTGCAATGAGTTTTAAGATTCATGTCCAACTTTCAAAGTTTTTTTAAGTAAAAGGAACTGTACATCACCATGAGAAAGATAACTATAACTTCTTAAAATTTAAATCTTGTGTTTCATTCTCAAGAGAGAATCATATGGAATGAAAATTTCACAGAAAACCTAAGTGAAATGAACAATATTAACAAATTCATTGAAGTTTAACTTGATCAGAGATCGATTTAATTAGGTTCCTCTGTCCAAAATCACAATATGTGTTTGTATAGTGGAATCTAAAGACATCTAGTCCCAAAACTCTTATTTTATAGATAAAGAAAATGAAGTGGGATTATTTGGCTTATTCATTGTCATTTCTGTGTCAACTAGGGGAATTTCTATTAGAAAGCATATGAAATCTTACCCAAAGATACAAATGTAGTGATCTGAAGGGGCACCTGCACCCCAGTGTTTATAGCAGCAGTGTCTAAAATAGCTAAATGATGGAAAAAGCCCAGATGTCCATCTACAGATGAATGGGTAAAGACTTGGTACATATATGCAATGGAATATTACTTGGCCATCAAAAAAATGAAATGTTGCCATTTGCAATGATGTGGATGGAACTAGAGGGTATTATGCTAAGTGAAATAAGTTAATCAGATAAAGACAATTATCTATGATCTCACTCATATGTGGAATTTAAGAAACAAAACAGGGGATCATAGGGGAAGAGAGGAAAAAATAAAACAGGACAAAATCAGAGAGGGAGACAAACCATAAGAAACTCTTAATCATAGGAAACAAACTGAGGGCTACAGGAGATGAGAGGGGCAGGGGGATATGGTAACTGGGTGATGGACGTTAAGGAGGTCATGTGATGTAATGAACACTCAATGTTATATAAGACTGATGAATCACTGACCTCTACTGTTGAAACTAGTAATACATTATATATTAGCTAATTGAATTTAAATTAAAAAAAAAATAAAGCATATGAAGTCTAATAAAGTTTGAGTTTTGTTTAGATACAGCACATCCTGCCCTGACAAACTGGGTTACAATGAATCTAGCAAAACAAGTAGGTTTCTGAGTCTTCTATTTTTGTAACAATTATCAAAACCAAATCTCAGTTTAAATCATTGTAACATTCAACCACAGCAACATAAAAGGAAAAAAAAAAAACCTTGAAATAAAACCACAGTAATCTACACACTAATAACATATCTTTCTCTATTAGCTAAGATTATTTAAACATTAATGGCTATAATTATGGTTACTTCATAGCTATCCATAGCATCTATCACTGTTTATGTGGATTCATGAGCATTCTTGCCAATAGTGCCATGTCATGTGGTCATGTTTTTGAGTTTATGAAATAATCAATGACGAACTCACTTGGTTCCAGACAGTGTGAACTGCTATTTATTACAATAATAACTTTCCATAAATGTGACCTTAGTATAATTCTTGCTTTTACAAAAGTTCATTCTTTCCTTGAAACTGTAGAATTACACACTCTTCTGTAGACCTAGCGGATTTGATGTGTCAGGATGACCAGAGTGCTAGTAATTGATTTCTTGTATTCTTTTGGAACTGGTTTTAAGAGTTCTCAAGGCATTTTTGATTTGAAGCTGTTCCTTTGATTTCTGTAACAGACAACAAAGCAGCCTCACTGTCAAAACTGTTGACAGGAGGGGACATTGAATCTTTTGCCTCAACTAAAGGATATTATAAAGGTTTCATTGTTAACTTCTAACATCAGCTAATCAAAAATATTTTCTAAGCCCAAATCATTTTTTTAAAAATTTTCTCATTCAAGAAGCATGTATTTTACACGTCCATTATGTACCAGGCTTCATAGTAGGTACTGGGATTCCAAAAAGCAAAGATTTTACTGTAAACAGTCGTTGCTCTGTAGATCATGCTTGCTGCCTCATGGAAACAGCAGAGAAGTGAAACTAGACAGTCTGTGAACATATGGGAATGAGTTTCTGAAAGAGAAGCTAGTGAGGCCAGTGCTTAATTTGGGCTGCAGTTCTCCTGGTGCCAAAGGACGTTTCCGACATCCATGGCAAACCTGCAAAGAGCAGGATATGAAGTAATGGTATGTCATAGGGAAGGAACATTGTATTGAAGCAACGAAAAGTGGACAGTGTGGCAAGAGATGAACCTGGAAATGTAGGTAGAGGCCAATTCCCAAAGAACATGAGGGATATAGTGCTGAGGACAAAATCAAATTTGCAATTTGAAAAAAACAAATGTGGCTTAAATACACAAGGTGGATGGCAGGTTGTTATAGCAGGAAACACTGATATATATTATAGTGCTATAATTCAAATGGAAAACAATAAAATTTTGAACAAAAGTAGTGGCAGAATGGAGAGGACAAACATATTTTAGCTATGCTTAGTCAGTGAAAGAGACTGCCCTGGGTATAAAAAGTGATTAAAAAATTTAGACTGTAACCAAGAAATTAGGCATATCTTCGTTTAGTTAACTTGCAATTTTGTTATGTCAGAAACTGGCCAATATACATGATGATCCAGTTGCTGGCACCTAGAGGCTAATAAGGAATCAAGCTGTCAAGTTAGGCATGCAGAGTGAGAGAAAACCTGAAGTGCATGAACCTTTGAAGGCCAGGGAGAGGAAAAGGAACCCGTAGAGAAGATTAAGAAATGGTGATCGCAGTAGAAAGCCATCGTTGGAGGCAACGTGAGAGATTTGTATCAACCTCTTAGGTGCCTCCAGACAAAGCAGGTGAGCATGAGAATCACCTTGCACTCTTGGGGGAAAGACCAGTAAATCAGAAGCTGTGTTGGATGGCTGACGAAATGCATCTGTGAGTCTGAAATGCACTATTAGCGAGGAAGTAGGCTCAGGGGAAAGCAAGATTTCAGTTAAGGGAAGGAGCTGTGGACATTTCGTATCCTGTGAAAGTCTAATAGTGAGCAAGTTTGTCTGTGGTACTTCTCGAAGTAGACTGAATCATGTGATGTGGTTTGGGCACAGGCAATAGTGGAAGAAACCAGAAGGAGGTGATATACAAAGAGCTTAATTTATATTTTACAAACTGTTATGAAATTCAGATATATGTTATTTATTTATTTATTCATTTATTTTTATTTATTTTTTAAAGATTTTATTTATTCATTTGACAGACAGAGATCTCACAAGTAGGCAGAGAGGCAGACAGAGAGAGAGGAGGAAGCAGCCTCTCCGCTGAGCAGAGAGCCCGATGCGGGGCTGGATCCCAGGACCCAATGATCACGACCTGAGCCAAGGCAGAGGCTTTAACCTACTGAGCCACCCAGGCATCCCTATTCATTTATTTTTATTTCTTAATTATGTTCAGTTAGCCAGCCTATAGTAAGTACATCAGTAGTTTTTGATGTAGTGTTCAGCAACTCATTAGTTGCATGTAACACCCAGTGCTCATCACAACACGTGCTCTCCTTAATACCCATCACCTGGTTACCCCATCCACCATCCACCATCCTCTGAAACGTTCACTTCGTTTCCCAGAGTCCAGAGTCTCTCATGGTTTGTCTCCATCGCTGATTTCTTCCCCTTCAGTTTTCCCTCCCTCTGTGCTATTCCTTATGACCCACATATGTGTTTTTAATTCTTAGATGAGAGGTTCAGACTTGTTACCCCCAAATTAATTAGCAGAGTCCTGATTTTTGTTGGATAGTAGGTATAACAAACTTCCCAAAGAGGAGGTTCGAGAAGCTGAGGAGTTAAATTTTAGAATATATATTTTAGGATGAAAACACAGATGGATTTCAGACTTTGAACTGTCTTGAAGGAATCCAGATGTCAAGTAGTGATGCATGGCACACCATTGAATGATTTGGACAGAGCAGTAATATTTTCAAAATCCTATAACCAAAAGAATAATCTCCAGTAATGGGAAAGACATTCTGAAAAGCATTAAGATTGGATTTTGCTTCAATTTGCACAACCAATTATTAGAATTAGAGGGAAACAATAAAATATTACCCTTCATTATAAAGTTGAAGACTTTTTAACAATGACCACTTTGCTGTGGGCTTCTTATGTGTCAGTTATTATGCTAAGCAATTTACATGAATTACTCATGAGTTAAGGCAAAATGAGTTCCAAGTGATCCCAAGTATTTATGCTCCTACTTTCAATTTGAAATAACAGGCTTAGAGTGTTTAAGTGACTTGCCAAAATTTTGTTAATTTGAAAGTTATAAAAAAAAAAAATCCCAATCCAGCTCCAAGTATAAAATCTCACACAAAAAGGGGTTTCTGGCCTCAAATCATCAAAATGCTTGGAGGCTGAGCCTTAGCCACATTTGATCAAGACTCCTCATCCTCTTTCCTGGGATTCACAAGTTTGTGACCTCTTATGTCTCACTGTCTCTAGTCATGTTTCCCCCAACATGTTGAAATGACTTTGGTAGTTCAGACTTTTGCATACCAGCTTCCAGGGAAGAAGAGAAAGAGAGCATTTCCCAGAAGTTCTTAACAAACATCTCTGGTTTTATAGGCTAGAAATGGGTTACCGTTACACTTCTTAAACATTCAACATTAGCTGGTGGGAGGGGGGGCTTGTATTTGTCAGCTAAACTTGAGCCAACTGCCTTCATGGGAGTTAAGCTTCTTTTAACATAATGGAAGTGTGAGGGGCATAGTGATATATGACTTTCTATGCAGAGAGTTTTAAGATTAGGTAAGATTCATTGGGGGAGTGGATTACCATACTATTCACTCAAATTACATTATTATTCTTACATAATTGAAATAACTTGCAAAACAATCATATATCTATTTAATTACAGAGCTAGTTCTAGGATCCAACTCTACTGGTTTACACACACACACACAGACACACACACACCCTATACACGTACATATACAATTTGTATTTTTCCTTTTGCTAAAGCTAAATAGGTCAATGGACAGGAAGATAGATACAGATAAGTAGATATATATATATATATATATATATATATATATATATATA
>NW_019154116.1:17616083-17762622 GCF_002288905.1 Enhydra lutris kenyoni | reverse complement strand
ATATATATATATATATATATATATATATATATATACACACATACATACACATGTATGTGTATGTATGTATGTACACACACACACACACATAATGGATGGGTAGATGGATGGATAGATAAATACAGATAATCTCTAGATAGACTTTATGTTAGATGACTTTGCCCGAATGTAGTCTAATGTAAGTGTTCTGAGTGTGTTTGGGTTAGGCTAGGCTAAACTATGATGTTCCTTAGGTCAGTAGCTCAGGGGTATTAAATGTATTTTGAACTTATGATAATGTTCAACCTAGGATGTGTTTATCAGCATGTAACCTCATGGTAGGTTGAGGAAGATCTGTAAATGGGTAAAGAGATAGAGATCTTTTTTTTATATTTAATATGGCAGAATCATCCAATCAAATAAAAACAAATAATTTTAAGAGTGTAGAATGTGTGTTAAATAATGAATTACATTAATGGTCCTTAACATCTTGGCTAACTGCATTTAATGAAAAGCAATGTTTTTTTTATCCTTAAGGAAACAATACTGCATGGAAAAAATACAAAGCTTAGAGAATTATAACTGAAAGCCACTGAATGAATGAATTCCAAACTCATGTATTTCATCATGTTTTCTATGGAATTTCCTGACAGCATCCATGAAAATAATTTCCAATTACATTGGGCACAAAGGAAGCAACAGTGTATCATCACTGGTAATTGGAATTTAGTGTGTCACTGGGAGCAGTCATTAAGCATTTTTACTGGTGTATGTGGTATAGAGTTCTTGGCACACAATGGAGAGAGAAAGTGCTCATAAAAATGGATTCCCTTATCCATCAAAGTACATTTAAATCACAAGGTGTAAATATGTATAGTCTAAAATATTTAGTATATATCTAGAAGGAAAGTTTTATAACCTTAGAGTGCTTTTGGGTGCTTGGACTGAATACCAAATCCTAAGTGGATGTCAAAGCATTGGGTGTGCCAAGGGCTGCTCTGTAGACAGGCTGAGGAGAGTCAGAGGTGAGGGCAGTAGAAAACCAAATTGCCTGTGCTTATCCTAGAAGGACAGTTCAAGAGGGTGTACAATCCACTCTGGAGATTTTTTTTTTTTAAGATTTATTTATTTATTTATTTGACAGAGAGAGAGAGATCACAAGTAGGCAGAGATGGGGGGGTGCGGGGGGAAGCAGGCTCCCTGCTGAGCAGAAAACCCAATGCGGGGCTCGATCCCAGGACTCATGACCTGAGCCAAAGGCAGAGGCTTTAACCCACTGAGCCACCCAGGTGCCCCAAATCTGGGGGATTTTTATGACACATATCTTTACTAATTTTTAAAAGTTCTGGTTATTTCAGGCAGATTTAACAAGTATACCAACTCTTCTTTCTTGGGTCTCTAACAAAGTGGGACAACATTGTTGTAGTCTACTTGTTTGTATTTTAATGTCCTTTAAAACATTTTCCAAAATTACATTTTTTCTCAAATATAGGAGATAAAGTCCAGATCAGTATAAGAATATTAGGATGGGGGACTTGAGGACAGGAATTGGGCTAGTGTTACATATTTGGGTCTTGTCACCCTACGTGTGGAATAGAAGAGAAAGTTAAGTATGTACATGTGTTTTGGTCACACACTTAAATAGCACATACTATGTGGAAAACTTATTATAATTTCTTAATTAGCATTAACTCATTTAATACTGCTAGAATATGCTAACTATTTTTTCACTTTCTTTTCATAGGAAGAAACTAAAATGGAGAGATTGAGTATTTAGTTTGAAGTCACATGGTTGGCTAAAGGTCAATCTAGGATTCAAGCGTAGGCTTTAAGGCTCTAGAGGCAAAAACAATAACCACAATGGTGAGCAATCAGTCTTTCTTAATTGGCGAAACTGTGTAGGACTTGGCTTACCAGACTCATCTACAAAGATTTTAAAACTTTCTGATACCTGGCACACCCAAGGACATTTAAGTTAGACTATCTGATGGAAGCCCAGGAATTGATGCTCTCCGTAATCCCTGTGAAAGTTTTATATGTAGCCTTTGTTGAAGATAAAGAGGATAGAGGAGCCATTTTCAAGTTTAAAGGGCAAATATAGGAAGAGAATCCATAGAAGGGAGCTAAGAGCCAAGTGTTCATGAGTAGTGCAGTGAGGTCTAATGCAAAATTGATTAAGACCTAGTTACTTTAAAGACTAAACTCACCTGCTGTGCATTCATGCTTAATTTTACTTTATAATTAAATATGGCTTTAGCAGACCTCATGTTTTGATGTGTAATAATATCCTCTTCCTTTGTAGGGTATTTTCATGTCTGCGTGTGCATACACACACACACACACACACACACACACGATCTCTAACTTCATTCTAAAAACCCTTCAGCTTTACATTTCTCTGCTGTTGATGTATTTTTTTTATGTAATAAAGTGTACATTTATTTTCCAATCCTATTTGGAAAGAAATGTCTGTGTATTTCATTCTATACCTTTCTAAGTGGAATTGCATTATTTCTTGGTTATAATGCAACATATACATAAGGCAAAAGCTGAAAGAAAGTTACATGTCTCTCTCTCTTTTTTTAAAGATTTTATTTATTTATTTGATAGAGATCACAAGTGGCAGAGAGGCAGGCAGAGAGAGAGGAGGAAGCAGGCTCCCTGCTGAGAAGAGAGCCCGATGCAGGACTTGATCCCAGGACCCTGAGATCATGACCTGAGCTGAAGGCAGTGGCTTAACCCACTGAGCCACCTGGTGCCCTACATGTCTCTCTTGATGTGATTTGTCTCTCTTTTCCTATTTATATTTCAGTCTTGTGAAGGGTTAAAATTTTCAGCAAAAAAAAACTTATATTAACTCCCTTTGGGTGTGCATTTCATATTGTGGCGCAATCTTGCTTATTTGATTTTTTTTTTAATGCAATACCACTCCTTTTGGTTCTGCTTTCTGAAGTGAAAACGGTGATGTGCTTTACAAATTCAAGATAAGTTAAACTTACAATGTCATGTCAAAAAGTACTTTACAGGCCATAACTAACTGCAAGGTATCCATTTAGAGTACGATGTGTATAGTATGTGTATCTTTCGTACGTACCTATAGTACTGTTTGTACCCAACTGATAAATATTTATTTGGGACTTAGGTCACGACAGACTGGCTGTGAAAAGAATGAATATGGAACGGCTGATGATGTAAAAGATTTTGTAGCCCATGAGAAGAAGCACATAATGAACTGAGTTTCAAAAAATAAAAATGTGTTAAGACTGTTGGGAATACAGAGGGATAAACAAAGGATCTCTGCTGGTAGTAGAAAAACAAGCATTCACAGAGGTGACAGGAGAGTTGGGACATCAAGGGTGTGGAAGATTTCTTCAAGGGGTGGAGGCTGAAGGGTTCTGGGTAGCAGGACCCCGTGGGCAAGTATACAGAGACAGGAAAGAGCCTTAGCTCCGCCATAACTAAGTACTCATAGGCTCCGTGTGGGGTCTCCCACAGCACTGTCAGAAACTTAATCTGCAGAGATTCTGAAACCCATCCCTGTCATGCCCATGAGTTTAGGTGATCTTCTTTCAAGAGGAATGGGAACCTCTTAGGTTTTAAAACCTAAGGGGTTAAAAAAATAGAGCATTAAAAAAATTAATTTATTTTTTAAAGGAAAGGGGAGCAACGTCACCAACCTTGTGTTATAGGACAGTGACTCTGAGGCTCCTGTGTGAAAGGAGCTGGAGAGGAAAAAATTGGGATTTTTTCAGGCTTGCAATTAGGAAAGTGAGGCTCCAGACCACCTGAGACAATTGCAGGGTGATAAAAAGCAAAGAACATACTGAATGAGTAGAGTATTTTTATACATCTAGGAAATTTTTAAAAAAGACTTTATAGAAGCCACAAATTAGATATAATTCACGTATATTTTCTTTTTTTTTAAGATTTATTTATTTATTTTAGAGAGATACAGAGAGTGAGGGAGAGCATGAGCAGGAGGAGGGGCATAAGCAGAGGGAGAGAGAAAATATTCAGCAGATTCTCCACTGAGCACAGAGCAGGGCTCGATCCCAGGACGCTGAGATCATGACCTGACCCAAAATCAGGAGTCAGACACTTAACCAACTGAGCCACACAGGTGCTCCATAATCCACTTATATATTCAACATATTTCTACCAAGTTTTTTTTTTTTTTTTTTTAACACCTCAAATGTTAAAAAATGCAAGGGATATAGAATGATCATGCTGGAGGGAGCATTTACCAGAACAGTTATGTAACACATTGCTTTTTATGGTTGAGTACCTGGTATATGGTATGTACCACTGAATATTTGTTGATTGAAAAAAGAAATTAATCAATCAGCAAGTTAATGTCTACTTGGGTAGAAATGGTGAGTTAAGGCTCAGTTCAATTCCAACCTCTCTACCATTTTTTTTTTTTTAAGATTTCATTTATTTATCTGACAGACAGAGATCACAAGTAGGCAGAGAGGCAGGCAGAGAGAGAGGGGGAAGCAGGCGCCCTGCTGAGCACAGAGCCTGATGTGAGGCTCCATCCCAGACCCTGGGATCATGACCAGAGCCGAAGGCAGAGGCTTTAACCCACTGAGCCACCCAGGAGCCCCAACCTCTCTACCATTTTATATGAGCCCATTCTTGTTGACAATAAAGGACATCCTCATATTAAAAAACAAACAAACAAAAAACAAAAACAAAAACAAAACCCCTGAAATCTTATCATATTACAACTGTGAATTTACAAAATGCAACTAATTTTTTGAATATATTTTTACATATACGTACAAGTAAAAATTCTATCTAAATTGGTTCTCATATTAACTCTCAAGTATTTAGGTATTTTAATGAAACCCTGATTTAGTTGCATTTTATATCAAATGGGCTTCTCCTAAAGACTGTTCTTTCTAGATGATATTTCTATAACTCTCAGTGTTCACTTTTTCTGTGCCTTGGTATTCTATAAATGTATGCATATATATATGATATTAACTTATATCTTACACATATATAGAGAGTGACTGCTTAGATTTAGAATTTAACCATTACTATAAAATAACTTTTTTAGTAGTAGCTGTATTATTAAAAACTACATGAATTAACTTACTACCATTCAGAACAGTGTTACATGGAAAACTTAAGTAGTTCAGTATTCTCCATTGCATATTGTACATGCTGTCTCCAACTAGATGTAAAAGAATGCTTTCTTGTTGAGTTACATTCTCTCTGCACTTCAGCATTTGGAGTGGTTACATTGTCACCCTGAATTTGGGTGATAAGAGAATACATCTCAAGATGACTGCTAGGTACAAGCAGACTACTCCAGTTTTTGTGATTATATTGTTTCCTTGTTGCACACTGAACATGTTCCCAGATGTAACCTCCTGCTCCTACCTCTTGGGTACTGAGTGTTTAATAGGATCAGGAACTGCTGTGCTATCCAAGCCCTGCAGAAGGTAGTATTTTGAGACTTACATGCTCCAGATGAGCAACTGAGTCTTTCCAATAGAGGGAATCTCTGTCCTTTGCATTAGTTTGTAAAATGTCAGGGAGCATCTGGCAAAACATGCTGATATAATGATGTTTAATTGTTTCCTTGTAAACACCTATAGAGGCACTTCTAAGAGCTCTCAAATTAGATATGGTTCTTAGTGAATAACCTTTTCACTAAACTGAAGATAATTTCTACTATAACTGAGTGGACATTCATTTTTTTTTAAGATTTTATTAAAGTTCTATTAGTTAACTCACAGTGTAATATTAGTTTCAGGTGTACAATATAGTGAGTCAAGACTTCCATACAGCACCTGATACTCATCACAAGTGTCCTCCTTAATCCCCATCACCTATTTCACCCATCCCCCCTGTCCACTTCCCCTCTGGTAATCATTAGTTTGTTCTCTACAGTTAAGAGTCAGTTTCTTGGTTTACCTCTCTCTTTTGTCCCCTATGCTCATTTGTTCCTTAAATTCCACATCTGTGTGAAATCATATGATGATTGTCTTCCCCTGACTGACTTATTTTGCCTAGAATTCTACTCGTTAACTCATCCATGTCATTGCAAATGGCAAGATTTCATTTTTATGGTTGAGTAATATTCCATGTGTGTGCGCGTGTGCGTGCGTGCATGCATGTGTGTGTGTGTGTGAGAGAGAGAGAGAGAAAGCTTCTTTATCCATTCATCAGTTGATGGATTTTCAGCTGTTTTCATAATTTGGCTATTGTAGATAATGCTGCTATAACCATATGCTCAATAAGAAGGATACAGATGAATAATACAGCATCTTCTCTTTTACATTTTTGTTCTTAATATTAATATGAACATTAACCAAGTATACAGAAAAATAGTTTCCTCCAAAAGTAGTTTTAAGTGTTGTATGTTAATATTTTTTTAAAATTTAAACTCAAAAATTTAAAGAGTGAATTAAGAGATATTGCCTATCTTATTCATTTTTGTCTTTCTTATTAAGCATAGGTGAGAGTTAGGTTAAAGTTTATTGAATTTGTCACTAAACATTTCTTAGCAGACATAATACCTTTTTCTTCAAATATATCCTTAAAGAAGAACAACTCACAACTTTTTAACTACAACATTTATACTTAGGATTGGGTAATTATTTAATATTTGTAGACTTTGCTGATATAGCACATGTGCAGTGCAGTGATAGTAATGATATAGGTCAAACCAGAAAAATCACTGTGTGACAGAAAGGAGGAAAGAAAAGAAGTTAGTCTTGCAACACTTCATTCCTATAGCAAAAAGGAGAACATACTTTTTTTTAAAATAAATTTTATTTTTTTTAAACATATAATATATTTTTATCCCCAGGGGTACAGGTCTGTGAATCGCCAGGTTTACACATTTCACAGCACTCACCATAGCACATACCATCCCCAATGTCCATAACCCCACCCTCCCAACCCCCCTCCCCCCGTCAACCCTCAGTTTGTTTTGTGAGATTAAGAGTCACTTATGGTTTGTCTCCCTCCCAATGGGTATCTAATATAGGTCCTTAATGCCTATTTGTCAAATAATTATTAATGATGTTGCAAATATTGATAATGATGATCATGATGGTGATAGTGGGTGATAAGGAATTTTATCAGTCTTGACATCTCAGAAATGAGAGCCTACTTTCCTTTTAGAAGTTTCCTTTCCTGGGAAAGACTGTTGAAATAAAACCTATCATTCATGTCTTGAAATAGCTAGAATTCACCAAAGCATTCTTAAGATTAAAACATTTAGTATTGAATGTCTACTCAATGCCATTTGATATTGAATGTCTATTGAAAGTTATCATTTTTAAATTTCTTTTTTTACTAACCTGACAAACAGACAAAATGGCAGGGGGGAAGAGATGTTTCATTCTCTTAGTTTACAAGTAAACCTTTAAGATTGAGTTTGTTCCAGTTTTGTACCACCTGAAGTGTAAAGCCTGAATGAATAATTGACTGGAAAGGAGAAATCCTTTGTTCCCAAAATTAAGCAGTCACTTTGAGTGCCTCTAAGAATAGGAGCATTCTGTCCATTTTCTAACTTTGGGTGTACGTATCCCTCCCTTTGTGCTCAGTAGAGATTTCCTTCTAACCATTAGCAACATATTGATTTTATTTATATTGAACTTGATGATTTTAATTTTACTTTGTTCTCAATTCAGTATAGTAATGCTGAACAGGATATGAAGATATAGTCAAAAAGGTCTTAGAGAAAGACTTAACTATGACCATGAATATATAAGACAAAAATACAAGAAAAATCTCCTTTTAACTTCTCTTAGAGAAAACATGAGAAAAGATACAGAGAATTTGAATTGCCTTTAATGTTTTCTTATGTCACTGAATCCTTAGGTTAATTCAGTCTTGAGACCTAGAGGTGTTCTTGTAGCTATAATTGCAATTATTTTTGGATCCTCAATTTCTCAGATATTCTGTCCTAATTAAAGTCTTCCTAATGGTAGAATGTAGTTGTTTATTTTTAAATAACAATGCAAGTTACTTACAGCCTCTAAAGTTCAGTAAACCTTCAGACCTTTTAGCTTCTTTATTGATAACCCAATCATGCAATTAAAGCATCTATAGTAAGCAGATGAGCTAATGTAAGCAGTGTCATGTTTCTTTTGGTGTATAAATCAATAAAGCTATCATGATGACTTTCAGTTCAATCATCTAGCTACTGGAAATGAACACAGCTTTTAAAATAGATTTTTAAAATATGTATCATTTGCACTAACAGCTATATCGTTGCCCAACATTTTGGTTATAATAGTTACATCATTCTCAGTGGCATCATATATACACAGAATCATTGAGTAATGCCAAATTAAAAAAAAAAATGGAGTCCATCAGATTAAAAAAAAAAAAACATGACCTTGAGCTCTAAAAAACAAATATGCTAGAGTCACACTGTCTTATTTTCCAGGTGCATATGTGCTCCAGGTCAAGGCCACAGACGCGGATGACCCGACCTATGGAAACAGTGCCAGAGTCGTTTATAGCATTCTTCAGGGACAACCTTATTTCTCTATTGATCCCAAGACAGGTAAATTTTTTTATTTAGAGACAACATTATCACCACCCCTTTCAAATATTTAAATGTTAATTAAATCTTGGCATGGGAAGTTACCTATTCTAAAAATGCAGTAAAGATTCAGTGTGCTGTACATTACACAAAGGAAGATAGGATCTTACCTTATGACTGCAGAACCACTTCCTCTGGATGGAACCCTGCATAAATGTACACCATTCCACATGTATGTGTTAAGTCCCAACCCCAAGTTAGAGATTACCTGGATGATTTACTTTAAATTTTCAAAAAGCCTGGTCAAATTTTTTCTTTTTGATTCTTCTGGATAAAATAACTTTACATTTCAGATTTCCCTGTTTGGGTTCAATTTTAGGCAGTTTGGGGCCTTAATGACATGTGGTAAGATCATGGGGCCTCTATTGCTGTCTTTTTGTTTTTTTTTTTTTTTTCTAAGACTTCATTTATTTGACAGACGGAGATCACAAGCAGACAGAGAAGCAGGCAGAGAGAGGAGGAAGCAGGCTCCCCGCTGAGCAGAGAGCCCAATGCATGGCCTGATCCCAGGACCCTGGGATCATGACCTGAGCTGAAAGCAGAGGCTTTAACCCACTGAGTCACCCAGGTGCCCCTATTGCTGTATTTATCAAGGGCTATGGATAATTGATTTGGATTTGCATTAATAGAGACGTAGCTTCCAGCAGAGGGGAGAAGAGGGTTGACAACCTCAGAACACCTGCATCACTAATTCTTCTGGTCTATGCTTTTGAAGCTGGTCTAATTTTTAAGTCAGAACATTTGAATGGCAATTTTCAGAGCCAAATATATAAGAATCTTTGGAAAATATAGAAAGGGCAGGATACTATGCACATAGAAAATTTTCTCTTCCCTTAGAGCCAGTCTACCTGGTCTAGAGAATCTGTTTTTTTTTGAATGCTAGATAGTTTTTAAAGAGATCTGACCATGCTGACCATCAAAATAGGTATTCCATGTCACAATTAAAACAGAACTCCACAATGATAGCTATTTTATAAACTATTACATGGCACATATATTGCAGATTGAATTCAATACTAGTTATTACATTAGGTTGCAATAATGAAATAAATTGTTAATGTACTAGTGTTACTTTTTAAATTGGTAAATAAATTTTAAAGAGCATTATCAATTTGAAAAGTCTTAATTTCAGACACTATGTATTCAAATAGGCTTAACATTTCAAAATTAACACTTCCCCATAAGTATTTGCTAAAATCTGGAATACCAATTAGATATGGGTTAATTAATAATTAGCCATGTTTTAATGTCACCTAGAAACAGAAAGTCAATTAATTAGGAATAGAGAACCTGCAAAAACTTTCTGCAAATGAACCTGCTATTCTCTCATTTCCTACTCTTCTCATTAAGCCCATAGAGGGAGAGAAATCAGCAAAAAGTTATGGGAATAAGGCAGGAAGTTGGTCCCTTTTGTAAACCTAAAAAAAAAGAGTAGCTTTTAATAAGGACAGCATCAGTCCTTTAAAAAGGGACTCTAGAAATGTTTGTTTAGGACATACAAGCTCTTTTGGTTTGGAAAGAGGGTAAGAAACCAAAAGTCAGAATGTCAAATGTTAAGCCTGAGTGTGTGATGGGGAAGTTACACCTACAATATGAAGTATTTTTAAGAAATATGGCAATGAGGATAAGATATTTGGCAGTATCGATGTTAAGGAACTTCTATGGTTGCTGCTTAACTGTGGGAAATCATATATATTTGTAGGGAAAAATTGTTGAAGGAAGAATTGGGGGAAGTTGTTCAATGACATTTATGATGGTACAAAACTCCAGAAGAATGAAGAAGGATTAGACAACAAGCTGAATATATAAACAAATATTGAAGGGAAATTATATAAACTAAAATAAATCCTTTTTATCAGATGACAAAATTATGGGTTACTTCTTCTTCTATAATTACCCATCTTTTCCAAATTTCACATAATGGATAATCTAACTAGAAACAGAATTAAAAGCAGTATATGTGTCTTACATCTCTTCAGCCTCTGAGAAGCACTCCTGAGAGTCAGAGGGGATGGGAAAAAGAAAAAGGAGGGTGTGCCGAGATTGGTGGAGGGGAGGCTGGGTATTAGAGTACACTTAGCAGGTTGTAGTGATTAATTCTACAGAACAGGTGAGTTTATATAAACTCAGAATAACGTGACAGAAGAAAGATGAAGGGATTAATATTGATGAAATAACTATAGATATAGTCAGTATCTAACTGAACGGTGAGAGAAAATCATACAAAAATGAATTTAAGCATACACCATAGATTAAGAATAAATTAGTTACAGTCGAATTAATACCAGACAGACAATAATTTTTGAGTCAAAACACTTTCTGTCCCTTTGGCTTTACTTGTTCAATATCAACTTCAGATTAATTCTAATGCCTTTAGAAAGTATTATCTTACAGGAGAATGTGTATATTCATAGTATGCCTTTAATAACTATGTATTTATATTTTATGTAATGCATATTATTTAGAACTAAAGGTGAAACAATTCTGGCATAAACTATGAAATAGATTTTTTGAGGCATTGATTTTCACTGGAGACAGAAGTCTTGATACTAACAATGCCTCAGACCACTAGACAGGAAAAGAGTGGATGAGGAGGCACTTCATTAATAGAATGATAACTAGTTCTTCATGCACAGAGACCATTAAGAAGACTTTTTGTCAAATTTATCACCTTGTGGTACATAAGAGTAAATCAAAAATCAAGGATAATTGCAATTTCTCAGAAGTAGTCTCCATTTGTTCAGGCCATATAGCTTCCTTTTATGATTCCTTTTGCTGTTATGAAATAAAATGCATGAAAAACTAATATTATCTAGAATTTTCCACATTTGAGTGTAGAATACACTTTAAAATAATTTTTAAAAGAAGAATCTCATCAGAATTTCTTGTGCCTAAATATTTATGAAGAGATAAATATAACCATTCATTATCCATTTAGAATGAGAAAATAGAAGACATTTCCTTAGTGATACTGCTTTTTGACAAATATTCCTAGCATCTCTACCCAAGTGAATATAGGAGGCTTATTTATAAGGAATATAAATTGAAGCATTCTATGAAATAAGGTTGGAAATAATTTTTCTCTTTAAAATTGGCTAATTTGGCAATTATCCAACATAACTATGAAATTATTTACTGTGAATTAAAATTCACATACATTTGTGTGTGTGTGTGTATACACACACATATATAATTACTTCAAGTTATTATTAAATATTTTTAAAAACCTCAAGTGTGATCAATCTATGACACTTTTTAAAGATCTATTTGTTTATTTGGAAGAGAGTGCGCATGAGAGAGGGGCAATGGGTGGAGGCAGAGAAAGTCTCAAGCAGATTCCCCAGTGAGCACACAACCTTGAGATCATGACCCAAGCTGAAATCAAGAATCAAGCAGAGAGAGTCAAGTATCATAGGGTTTCACTTACTTGTGGAGCATAAGGAATAACACGGAGGACAGTAGGAGAAAGAGAGGAGAAGTGAGTTGGGGGAAATTAGAGGGGAAGACAAACCATGAAAGACTGTGGACTCTGAGAAACAAACTGAGGGTTTTAGAGGGAATGTGGGTGAGGGGTTGGGTGAGCCTTGTGTTGGTATTAAGGAGGGCACGTATTGTATGGGGCATGGGTGTGATGCATAAACAATGAATATTGGAATGCTGAAAAATAAAGTTTTAAAAAAAAGTCAGATATTTAACCGACTAAGCCACCCAGGTGCCCCAAATCTATGACATTAAATAAAGTTTATATTCACTATACTTATTATTTATAAAACATTAAAGTGTTATATTAGCATATTATATTCTGTATATTTTTATACTTAATGTTTTTATGCATTAGAAAAACATCTATAACCTAAAAAATCATTAAACATAGGCATTACAATATTTTATAATATTTTATCTAGTGCATGAAATCAGGATGTTAAATATCTCTATAACATTGATAATAGAATTATTTAGGAAAACAAATATTACTATAAAAGATTGACCTCATGTCTTAATTTATGTTCAAAATTCTTTTACAATATTTAAATTGTTCCCTAAATGATTTAAATGATTAAATGATTTAAAAAACTAGTCTGAGATGGGTAACTAGGTATGTATCATGTGGTGATGATATGTACCATTTTTCCAAATAATCTGACCCTTATTGAGAGAGCATCATTATTTATTTTACCTCAACATTTTTTAAACCTATAAACTTTAAATGATTTTTTATCATAAAATATACCTAACATAAAGTTTACCATATTAACCATTTTAAACGAACAGTGTAGTGGCATTAAGCACATTCATATTGATGGGACACCTGGGTGGCTCAGTTGGTTAAGCATCTGCCTTACACTCATGTCATGATCCCAGAGTCCTAGTATTGAGTCCCACGTCGGGCTCCTTGCTCAGTGGGGAGTCTGTTTCTCCTTCTGCCTGCTGCTTCCCTGCTTGTGCTATCTATCTCTCTCTGTCAAATAAGTGAATAAAATCTTTTAAAAAAATCACATTTTTCTACAACTACCACTGCTATCCATCTCCAGAACTTTTTCATCGATATCTTTTCATTTATGTATATTATAAAAAACAACATATATTTATAAGTTTTTTTCTATTTTATGCATTTATATATGTCTTTATAGAATCCATATGAAAACAATTGAATGAGGCTAGAGTTGAATGCACAAGCTGCATTTTTCCCCTTTTATTCACCATTCAGCTAGCTCATGCTCTGTGATCCTGTCTTAGGTTCTGTTTAGGGAAATCTGAAAAATGTTGCTGTGAGAACAGACACTTCCTCAAAATTTTTACCCTTTGAGTCTGACTATCACCTTTTATTCAGTAATTATAATCTCCAGACCTGTGTCTTAAGTGAAACTTCCTCTCTGATTCTGACTGATACTTACTCTTTTAGGTCTTTAACAATGTGTTGGTGTTTTAAAGCTGCAGAGTATACTTGAAACATGGGTTAGACTATATTTTGAGCTAATTTTGATACTACTATATAAATACTTACAATATTTCATGACTTGAAATGCTTTTGATATTAATTCAGAGTAAAGTCTGAGAGATTCCAGACACCTTAGTGCTGAGGTGCTGATGAAAGAAAGAGTATCATCTTTATTCGAGGGCAGGTTAAGAGGGGTTACGTACGCAAAGTCGTCATGCCTCTAATACTTTCTGCATTTAGACAAGGTCTGATTATGGGCCTAGTGAGAGCAAGGAGAGCAATGATGCTAATAAATACAAGGCAGGAAAAATAATTCAAGGAAATAGATAATTATTAAGCTATTACATCCCCTATTACCTATTTTGTAATATTTTAGTTATGGGTAGTAAAACTGCATGACTAAAAACGTGCTCCCATGAGTGGTTCTCTTGTATTCTGCCTCCTCTCACTTCCTGAGAACTCGGCATGAACTTCGCTTGCCTTATTTTAGAAATCATGGAGTGCACACATCCGCAGATAGAACTGAGCATGTTTGGCTTTAAAAGGAAAATACTCCAGGGGCATGTGATACAAGACTTGAGGAAGTTGTAGAACTGTTATCAAGTAGAGGAAGTGGTTGTATTCTGTGCTGCTTGAGAGGAAAAGGGCTATCATAGCTGGCTGAGTTACAGGAAGAAAGACTTTTGGTTTCAGGTACATATAAGAGGATGTCAGTACTTGTCCCTAAATAAGAGGCATGCCTCATGAGATTGTGAGTTTCCCATTGGTGGAAGTGTTAAAAAGATGATGAGCAAGGAGCTGGTGGTGCTGGATCTATTTATTCATGGGATGAATGTCAATGTAGAACCAATGGCCTCACAGGTGTTTTGCAAGTAGGATACCAAGATGAGTCAAGTAGATCCTCAAGTGGGTCCCCATCACCTGGAGGGAGGCCACCAGGTCCTCAGAAGATGACAGTTGAATTTTGTAGGATGAAATTCTCTGATACATAGTATGACTGCTGAGCACTGATACAGACTGAGAGAAGAACTTCCTAAGGAAAGAGGTCCTAGGAAGTGTCTTCTGAGTCCTAAACCAAAGTCAAGGTGCATTATAGGTGGGAAGAAGGTCTCTAAATTTTCTTCCTACTGAAGGTAACCTGATAACTCTTCTTGTCCTTAAAATACATTATTGAGTTATTGGCGACAACATTTTTTAAAATTATACACTTCATCTGTGTGGTGATAGACACAACAGTTTTGTTAATATTTCTAAAGATTGCACTTGCTCTTAAAAACCCCATTTCACATTTTAAAATTTTAGACTAATTTAAGACTGTAATGAAAAGAAACTCAGTAGCTTTTCATATAAATTGCTGCAAACCCAGGACTTGTACAAGTGTTTTAAAATACAATTTAGCTGTGGAATTGAAAAAAAAAAAAAAGCAACTTTACATTGTGATAAAATTAAGATTACCATCTTTACCTATAATTATTATTTTTTATTCTACCATCTATTAGCAGTTCCTAAAAGACTTGTGCATAATGATATATTTGCTAATGCTTCCTCCAGATTCATAATTTAAAAGGTCAATCATGACATAGCCAGCATTGGAGTGTGTGATCTACTAAGGGTTATCATTTTCATATGCAAAAATAGCATTTAATCATTTTTTTCATAACATACTGGCTATCATATACATATGTCTATACTAACAACTCCATCTCATTCAAAATTACATCAAGAATATTTTCATGATCAACCATCAATAATGACCAAGATTGCTAGTAATATATTCAATCATCATCTCTCTTGAAGGGTATATGGTAACTTTCCATGTGTCAACTAAGCTTATTGCTCTATGTTAATTTGTGTATTTTATTAACATTTACTGTGTGTCTACCATATGCTTCACATTATTCTAGAACTAAGTTTCTTATAGGGAAAACAAAATAACGACAAAATCCCCACCTTCAGGAATATTCACTTTATTTGGGAAAACACAAAACAAACACGATAAGGAAGCAAAATATTAGTGTTTTGATAGCAGTAAGGGCTAAGAAGAAAATGATAAGTAGAGAGAGAGAGAGAGAGAGCATAGGTAGGGCTGGGGAGGGTTATGTGTGGTATGCAGGATAATGATTTCCAAACATGTCTATGCCCTGATCCCTGGGACATGTGATTATGTTATATTACGTAAGGAAGGGGAATTAAAGTAGCAGATGGAATTAGGGTTGCTACTTACCTGCCCACAAGGTGGGGAGATTTTCCTGTATTATCTATGTGGGCCCAGTTTAATTACATGTCTTCTTAAAAGTGTAAGAAGGATGGACATCTAGGTTCTTTCCATAGTTTGGCTCGCTGCATAGTATTCCATTGTGTATACTATGCAGCCATCAAAAGAAATGAAATCTTGCCATTTGCGACGACGTGGATGGAACTAGAGGGTATCGTGCTTAGCGAAATAAGTCAATCGGAGAAAGACAACTATCATATGATCTCCCTGATATGAGGGAGAGGAGATGCAACATGGAGGGTTAAGGGGGTAGGAGAAGAGTAAATGAGACAAGATGGGATTGGGAGGGAGACAAACCATAAGTGACTCTCAATCTCACAAAACAAACTGAGGGTTGATGGGGGGAGGGGGGTTGGGGGGTGGGGTTATGGACATTGGGGAGGGTATGTGCTATGGTGAGTGCTGTGAAGTGTGTAAACCTGGCGATTCACAGACCTGTACCCCTGGGGATAAAAAGATATTATATGTTTATAAAAAATAAAATTAAAAAAAAAAGTGTAAGAAGGAGGTGGGCAAGTCAGAGTCCAAGAAAGATTCGAAGATGTTATGCTGCTGCCTTAGAAGTGGAGAAACAAAACCAGGAGCCAGAGAAGTCAGACATCTTTTAGAAGATAAAAACCCTTCAAAAAGGAATGAATGCATCTAGCTGCAACCTGGATTTTGGCCCTCAAGATCCACGTTGGACTTCTGGCCTCCCTAACCATAGGATAATAAGTTTGTCTTGTTGTTAGGCCACTTAGTCTGTGGCAATTTGTTACAGAAGCAATAGGAAGTGAAATCAGTATAGAATTTTAGATAGAATGACCAAGAAAGTCCTATGAAAAGGGCTTTGAGAAAAGATATGAAGGAAATAGAGGAGCTGTTCATGAGTAAACCATAGGAAGAATATTGCCCACAGAGGGAAGAGAGTGTGCAAAGCTCTGGTGACCAAAGAAGGGGGGTGTGAAAAATAAGGTCAGAGAGTTAAGTGGGAAGTTGGAGATCATGTGAAGTTTTCACTCTGAGTGACTTGGATTTCAGAGTAGAGGGGAGTGCTATGTGGTTCACACTCTTGCCTCAACACTATGCCTTCTCTTTTAAGAACAGACTAGTGAACCAGGACTTCTTTGGACTCTAATCCTCAGTGAGTGGAGAATAGAGCAATTTGTCCATTATTCTCTCTCTTGATCTCTCAAAATAGTCTTAAATTAATAATTAACATTTTTCCAGCTTTACTGGGAAATAATTGACGTACAACATCGTGTAAGCTTAACGTATATAATGCATTGATTTAATACACTTAAATATTGCAAAATGATTACCACCGCAGTGTTAGTCAACACCTACATCACCTCATGTAACCTTTGTTTCTTTACTGGGGTGAGAACTTTTAAGGGCTACTCTCTTAGCAACCTTTAAGAATATAATATAGTAATATTAACTATAATCACCATGCTGTACATTAGATCTCCAGAAGGTATCCATCTCATAACTGCAAGTTTGTGTCTTTGACCAACAACTCCCATTTCGCCTACTCCACAGCTCCTGGTAACCACCATTTTATTCTGTTTCACGGAGTACAGCTGTTTTAGATTCTACATATAAATAATATTATAGAATATTCTTTTTATTTCTCTTATTTCACTTAGCATAATACCCTCAAGATCCATCCATGCTGTTGCAAATGGGTGGGAAATGGATGTGTGCAAATCGATGTGTGTGTGTGTGTGTGTGTGTGTGTATCATATCCTCTTTATCCAGTCATCTATTGATGAACATTTAGGTTGTTTCTGTATCTTGGCTTTTTGTGAATGACCCAACAATGACCAAGAAGGTGCAGATACCTTTTTTGAGATCCTGTTTTCATTTCTCCTGGATATATGCATAAAAGTGAAATCACTGAAAAATATGGTAATTCTATTTTTAATTTTTTGAGGAACCTGTACAGAATTTTCCATGGTAGATGCACTGATTTTCATCCCTACCAACAGTGCACAAGTGTTCCCTTTCTGCCATATTTGCCAACATTTGCTATCTCTTGTCTTTTTGTTGATAATCATTCTAACAAGTGCGAGGTGATAATCCTTTGATTTTCATTTTTTGGATGATATTGATGTTGAACACCTTTTTCCTGTATGTGTTGGCCATATGTATAATATATTTTGGAGGAAAAATGTCTGTTTATTTCCTCTGCCCATTTTCATATCAGATTGTTCCTTTTTTTGTTACTGAGTTGTATGAGTTCTTTCACATTTTGGCTATTAACCCCTTAGCAGATATGTGATTTGCAAATGTTTTCTCTCATTCCATAGACTTCTCCTTATATCATTCTCCTTATACCATTCAATATCCTGCCAGTTGGTCTGTTAAAACTGACAGAGAGCAGAGAGATGTCTAGAAAAGTGTATAGAGTGAATAAGTGTGTAAAGTGTAAATAAATGTATAAAGTGGCAAATGGAAGAGTGTTCACCATTATACCATCACATGTGATAACAGTGCCTGAATGAAACATATATTTTAGGACAAATGCTGACTGAATCTAGTGTCCCATGTCTCAGTCCTGCAGTTCAATCCTTAACTCAAGAAATAACTCATGTAACACCATATGTTGAATTAACACATGTAATTTTTTTCCATTTATTTTTATTTTTTATTTTTTTATAAACATATAATATATTTTTATCCCCAGGGGTACAGATCTGTGAATCACCAGGTTTACACACTTCACAGCACTCACCATAGCACATACCCTCCCCAATGTCCATAACCCCACCCCCCTCTCCCAACCCCCCTCCCCCCAGCAACCCTCAGATTGTTTTGTGAGATTAAGAGTCACTTATGGTTTGTCTCCCTCCCAATCCCATCTTGTTTCATTTGTTCTTCTCCTACCCCCTTAACCCCCCACGTTGCATCTCCACTTCCTCATATCAGGGAGATCATATGATAGATGTCTTTCTCCGATTGACTTATTTCGCTAAGCATGATACCCTCTAGTTCCATCCATGTTGTCGCAAATGGCAAGATTTCATTTCTTTTGATGGCTGCATAGTATTCCATTGTGTATATATACCAATTGTGTATATATACTCTTCTTTATCCATTCATCTGTTGATGGACATCTAGGTTCTTTCCATAGTTTGGCTATTGTAGACATTGCTGCTATAAACATTCGGATGCACATGCCCCTTTGGATCACTACGTTTGTATCTTTAGGGTAAATACCCAGTAGTGCAATTGCTGGGTCATAGGGTAGTTCTATTTTCAACATTTTGAGGAACCTCCATGCTGTTTTCCAGAGTGGTTGCACCAGCTTGCATTCCTACCACCAAAGGGTTCCCCTTTCTCTGCATCCTTGCCAGCATCTGTCATTTCCTGACTTGTTATTTTTAGCCATTCTGACTGGTGTGAGGTGATATCTCATTGTGGTTTTGATTTGTATTTCCCTGATGACGAGTGATGTGGAGCACTTTTTCATGTGTCTGTTGGCCGTCTGGGTGTCTTCTTTGCAGAAATGTCTGTTCATGTCTTCTGCCCATTTCTTGATTGGATTATTTGTTCTTTGGGTGTTGAGTTTGCTAAGTTCTTTATAGATTTTGGACACTAGTCCTTTATCTGAGGTGTCGTTTGCAAATATCTTCTCCCATTCTGTCAGTTGTCTTTTGGTTTTGTTAACTGTTTCCTTTGCTGTGCAAACACTTTTGATCTTGATGAAATCCCAACAGTTCATTTTTGCCCTTGCTTCCCTTGCCTTTCGCGATGTTCCTAGGATGATGTTGCTACAGCTGAGGTCAAAGAGGTTGCTGCCTGTGTTCTCCTCAAGGATTTTGATGGGTTCCTTTCTCACATTGAGATCCTTCAACCATTTTGAGTCTATTCTCGTGTGTGGTGTAAGGAAATGGTCCAATTTCATTTTTCTGTATGTGGCTGTCCAATTTTCCCAACACCATTTATTGAAGAGGCTGTCTTTTTTCCATTGGACATTCTTTCCTGCTTTGTCAAAGATTAGTTGACCATAGAGTTGAGGGTCTATTTCTGGGTTCTCTATTCTGTTCCATTGATCTATGTGTCTGTTTTTGTGCCAGTACCATGCTGTCTTGATGATGACAGCTTTGTAATAGAGCTTGAAGTCTGGAATTGTGATGCCACCAACTTTGGCTTTCTTTTTCAATATTCCTTTGGCTATTTGAGGTCTTTTCTGGTTCCATATAAATTTTAGGATTATTTGTTCCATTTCTTTTAAAAAAATGGATGGGATTTTGATAGTAATTGCATTAAATGTGTAGATTGCTTTAGGTAGCATAGACATTTTCATAATATTTATTCTTCCAATCCAGGAGCATGGAACATTTTTCCATTTCTTTGTGTCTTCCTCAATTTCTTTCATGAGTACTTTATAGTTTTCTGAGTATAGATTCTTAGCCTCTTTGGTTAGGTTTATTCCTAGGTATCTTATAGTTTTGGGTGCAACTGTAAATGGGATGGACTCCTTAATTTCTCTTTCTTCTGTCTTGTCTTGGTGTAGAGAAATGCAACTGATTTCTGTGCATTGATTTTATATCCTGACACTTTACTAAATTTTGTACAAGTTCTAGCAGTTTCGGAGTGGAATCTTTTGGGTTTTCCACACATGTAATATTTTATGATTTTCCATAGAGAATATTGCATTATTCTCATCTTAAAATGTTATCAGAGTATTTAACCCATATTTGCAAAATAAGCTGAGATCCACCAAGACTAGGAGGCTTGATACAACATAAGGGTCATTGCAGAGGCAGAATATATCCCTTGGCAGACTAGTGTCCTTTGATGTATTATTTTAAGTTTATAACTCTCTCAACCATATATTTCCATTCATTCTGGCAGAAATAAAATTCTGCTATTTTTCTTTTTCCTGTATTTACTCTATATCTCAGTTATGTATGCTGGAAGGTTCGTTAGGTACAAGACACTCAAATCATACCAGGATTCATTATACACTTGCCTACCCACTCTTTTTTTTCTATAAATAAGATTTGCTTCAGAATTATAGTTAATTAATTAAATTTTGTGGTATTACCACTGGGGAGTATTTGGACTGTCCTGCAAAATGCATATTTTAGGCTTCAGCTATTATCATACGAGGCTGTTGCTGTATCTTTATATATAAATACTAAGAAATAGAGGTAAGCACATGAACTTAAACCTAAGACCCAAAATAGCAGAATGTGACATTTCTTTCTGCTTGTTACATTCTACTCTTAGAGTTTTTAAACTCAGTTCTTGGCAAGATTCCTCCTTGCTCAAGATCATGCAATCCATTTTTGTTTGTTTGGTTTTAAATATTAGGCAGTTGGTAAACAGTGGGTGGTCCATAAGAAGAGTAACTTCTTGGAAAGGAGACTATTTTTCACCAGGCTTTTTCAATAGACCACAGTGTTTTAAGATTCTGTTCTCACATTTGAATTTCTTAGTCTGCCAGGTTCTACTCTGAAAAATCATCCCAGATTCTACTCTGAAAAACTATCTACAAATATCATATTTTACTTGTCTGAGGTAGTAGCTCTTGAATGGAAATGGTGGTGGAAGAGGGGAAGCACATCATGGCCATCAGTGGTTTTCTTTGGAACTGCATATGCAACACTTTGCTCTCTCCAAAGTCTAACAAATATCTTCCAGTCAAGCAGTATTACAGTAAAGGAGGGCTAGAAGCAGCAAGTAGGTCACCTATCAGACACAGGGTGGAACAGGAAGGCAGGGTGGTTTGATATCGTGATAACAACTATAACAACTTACCTGAAACAAAACAAAACAAAACTCATCTTAAATAAGTCTGGTAATGCCTATGTGTTCTTTATCTTAGCATCTTAATGTATGTATATACAATATATATCATATATATCATATAAAGTATAAAATTTATATTTATACATTTACATATTAGATATGAATTGGGTAGGGGTGCCTGGGTGGCTCAGTTGGTTAAGCGACTGCCTTTGGCTGAGGTCATGATCCTGGAGTCCTGGGATCGAGTCCCTCATCAGGCTCCCTGTTCAGCAGGGAGTCTGCTTATCCCACTGACCTCTCTCCTCCCATGCTCTCTCTCTCATTCTCTCCTCTCTCTTCCAAATAAATAAATAAAATCTTAAAAAAAGAAATGAGTTGGATAAAGTAAAAATTATATATAAATATATATAAGTATCAATATATACATGTATATAATTTTTGTATTGGAAATGAACTGAGTAAAGATCTGGTCAGCAAAAGAACAAGAAAGCATGCATATAAATTAAACCCAGGAATTTATCTAGAAAATATAAACATTAAGGCAGGCAAAAATCAGGTACCTTAAGCCGTGTGACCAAGTCACTAAGATGACAGAGATGAAGAATCTTAGTTAAGAGACCAGGAAACGAAACATCAAGGATCTGAGCTAAAGAGAGGAAAATAATAGAGTGTCAGTACCAATGCATGAATAAACAGCAGTAGCAAAAAAACTGGAGCTTGTCTTTTCTGCCACCATTTCCTGTCGACGGTCAGAAGAAATCCTAGATTGTAGTTAAATCTAAATTAACAACAGAACAGCATTTGGCAAGTTAATAGTGGAAAGTATAGATAAAATGTGGATGCATATTCAGTTTATGATTTGGATGTTATACTTCATGTTGGTGCTCAATATTATATTTGTTAGTTATATATGCTACTTTATTTGAAAAATGACACTATCTAAGGTACATGGGTTTAAGACAACTGCTCTGCAGTCTTTCCCTAAAACCATTGTCTATAGGTTGGAATTTGGTACAAAATTTATCCATAATTGTACTTACAACAAATCAGGAAGGTCTTAGTTATTTCACTATGAATAAATATAAATATAAATATAAATATAAATTAGTTCTATACTTGGACACAAGAGCAGAAAATGAGTAAGATATTTCAATATGCATATATGCTGGATGATTCATGATTGTAAACTTAATTATACATATACTCATTCATTCATTCATTCAGTCAGTCAGTCAGTCAGTCAGTCATTCAACTAGTCAGTTGGTTGACACATTCTTATTGAGTTCCTTCTAAATGCAGACACTGCCCTAGAGGCTGGAGTAACTTGGTGACGAGAGAGGCAATGTCCCTGTAGTAGTAAAGCTTAATGAGATCTAAGTGAAAAATTCTGTGGCTAAAATAATTAAAAGGTATCCTGAGAGATGAAATAAAATACATGGAGGAGATATGTTATGTGTTTAAAAAGTAAAGTAATAAATGTATTTTATAAAAATAAAGAATAGAGAGGAAAATAGCATTCTTTAGAAACATCACACTCAGTGTAACCACTGATTTTTTAATGTATATTTGCTCTATATTGTTTAACAATTCCATTCCCTTCTTTTTAATTTTATTTCTTTTCAGTGTTCCAGCATTCATTGTTTATGCACCACACCCAGTGCTCCATGCGATATGTGCCCTCCATAATACCCACTACCAGGCTCACCCATCCCCCCACCCCTCTCCTCCAAAACCCTCAGTTTGTTTCTCAGAGTCCATAGTCTCTCGTGGCTTATCTCCCCTTCCAATTTCCCCCAACTCACTTCTCTCCATCTCCCAATGTCCTCCGTGTTATTCCTTATGCTCCACAAGTAAGTGAAACCATATGATAATCAACTCTCTCTTCTTGACTTATTTCACTCAGCATATTCTCCTCCAGTCCTGTCCATGTTGATACAAAAGTTCGGTATTCATCCTTTCTGATGGAGGCATAATACTCCATAGTGTATATGGACCACATCTTCTTTATCCATTCATCCGTTGAAGGGCATCTTGGTTCTTTCCACAGTTTGGCAACTGTGGCCATTGCTGCTATGAACATTGGGGTACAGATGGCCCTTCTTTTCACTACATCAGTATCTTTGGGGTAAATACCCAGTAGTGCAATTGCAGGGTCATAGGGAAGCTCTATTTTTAATTTCTTAAGGAATCTCCACACTGTTTTCCAAAGTGGCTGCATCATATTGCGTTCCCACCAACAGTGTAAGAGGGTTCCCCTTTCTCCACACCCTCTCCAACACATGTTGTTTACTGTCTTGTTAATTTTGGCCTTTCTAACTGGCGTAAGGTGGTATCTCAATGTAGTTTTGATCTGAATCTCCGTGATGGCTAATGATGATGAATATTTTTTCATGTGTCTATTAAGTATTTGTATGTCTTCTTTGGAGAAGTGTCTGTTCATGTCTTCTGCACGTTTTTTGACGCGATTATCTGTTTTGTGTGTGTTGAGTTTGAGGGGTCCATTCCCTTTTAAAGATAGAATCATTTTGTATAAATCATGTCTGACCTGGTTGACTTAATGAATGATGACTGTCTTTTAGAGCTGATACATTGTTTTTTGACCATACTCCACAATGCTACACAGCATTTCATTATATGGCTGCTACCATAATATTTTCAATTATATCCTAAGCATTGGACATTTTGAGTGTTTCACTTTTTGAAAGATACACAATTTTGATAGCATGTCTTTGCTAGTGAATCTAGATATTATCATTTTCTTGTTGCAGATTATCTGATCTCAGAAAACACAATGTTTGTGATATTTATCTTTTATTATTTTTTTCCCCTTAAGGTGTTATTAGAACAGCTTTGCCAAACATGGACAGGGAAGTCAAAGAACAATACCAAGTCCTCATCCAAGCCAAGGATATGGGCGGACAACTAGGAGGGTTGGCTGGAACGACAGTTGTCAACATCACCCTCACAGATGTCAATGACAACCCACCTCGATTCCCTAAAAGTACGTTGAGTTTAAATCTTTTCTGTTGAGTTTAAATTAGCACAGCTTAAAAAGAAATTCTTACATTTCGCTGAATGTTACAGAAACTGTAATAACTTTTCAGACATTTTTGGTTTTAAGGAAACAGAACCCAAGAGATAAAACTTAAGTGACCTAAGAGCTTCATTTTCCATTAGAATCATGCTCCATATGACTTTAATATAAAATAATACAGGTCAGTAATTGAACAATGAGTCCTATATTATTGATTCGCAGTCAAGTAAAATATTCACAATAAGTTGGAATCTTGCTCCAACTTTTATTTGAAAAAGTAAAGTAAATATGAAAATTCCATTGTAATTTAATACTCATATTTATGACACATATGACCCCATATTATTTGGTCTATCATGCAATTAGCATAAGAATTCTCTACTTTTTCTTTAGCAATTGTATGTGTTGAATCATTTCCATTTACTTCCATGTAAGTATCAGATAATAATTCAGTGATGCTATTTACATTACTTTAGTCTTATTTTATTTTAGTTTTGCAATAGGTGAAAATTGTTACAGTTTCTATGATAATAGAAAGGTTCACACCTATATTTTCTCTGTAACTCTGTGCTTCTTACTGAAAATGAATACTTCTCACTTGTGTTATATCTCGTTTTCTTTTGCAGTATTACATTTAACACCAATCAGTACCTGCTCGATTTCTGGTACATTTTCAAGGATTAGTTCAATGTTCCTAGGAATTAGAATACAGAAACTGAAAGTCTCTGTCACTGGTTACACAAGGAACTTGATTAAATCTCTAGATACTCATTTGCGTGAATAGTTTAGGGAACCAAAACAAAATGATCTTCCTTTTTCGATCTCAGTAGGAGACTTTGAGTTCATCTACTAAAGTATAAAAAACTGAGAATATTTAACTAAATGGATATTTTATTCCTTTAGCTGTATGGTTTTTCATATTTTGCTACTTTATCATTTTCTCTTAAAGTCATCAACATGTATTTTCTTATGGAAATATTTTACTTAGTGATCAGAAAGTCTAATGGCCAAATGTTATGAGGAGCAATTAGAAATCATCATACTTAAGCCAATGAAATATATGTGAAAAATGGCTAATATAAATATGCTATAATTAATAACACAAAGAGTCTTATGGACATACTTCTTTACTTAGCTATTAAGGAAACAGATAAAAGATAAATATTAAAAGGGAAAAAAGAAATCATGCATATGATTCTCTAACATTTGACATTAATAAAGAATATGTTCCCAACTCAAAAAGTACTTATTATTTTTATTTTTATGTCTTTTATTTCTTTATTTTTTTACTTCTTATGTATGACAAGCTGTAATAGCCAGGGGAGGGGGATAGTTTGGGAAACGACTTTTATATAAAGGATGTCACTGTGAACATGGGTCCTGTTTTGCATTTTGCGCATACAAAATACATTAGTCTAGGATATAGGAAATAGCAGAGATACTACTACATAGTGTCAATATTCTTAGTCACAAGGATGATAGTGAGGCTTTTCAGATGAAGGATATAAAACCCAGCCAGAGGAAAGATACAATTTCTGTTGGTATAGATGAAGAGTGGTTGGTAAAAATTGGGCAGAGATCCAGACAGATAGTCTGCTGTACAGGGAAATGAAAATATTTCCATGAGAATGAGGCTAGATTATACTTAGGAAGACAAGATGGTGTGCTCAGGTCCTGCTGAGTCAGGAAGATAACTTCTAGATCTTACTTACCTAGTGAAAGCAGAATCTAGATAAAGCAATAGTCTTGTTTGGGATTTATTCACAGTTGAATAGTAAGAGTGAGGGTAACTAAATGAGAACCACCAGGAAGGAATGTGGGGGATAAGCTCAGTGGAATTTCTGGGACATTTACATGCTCTGTCAGCAACTTTATCATTGTCTTATTCCCTATTTACCACAACAGTCTGAGTTCTTTATTTTCCACATTTTACCATTAAGAAAACTGAGGCTTAGAGAGGTTGAATAACTTGCTTCAGATCAACAAACTGAAGTATTTTTTTTTTTTTGCTCTGAAGTTCAAATTCCTTCTAGTTTAACATAGCATTAAAATGAAAAGTTATTCTTTTCTTCTACCTGCCACTCTAAAACCCTACTTTTTAGAACACCTGCAAAAAAAGTCACCTGACGTATGTGGAGTTGTCACCATTCATAAACAGAGAAATGAGAGGGCAAAAGAAACATATTGAGCAGTTCACCATGATCAAATTATTCTCTACTTGTATTACATGTATTTTGAACTATAGTCTGAAAGTGTAAGAGGTGAGAGATTTTTGAATCATGAGAAAGGAGAGGGTTTTCACATTTTTGCATAAATAAAAAATTAATCCCCTTGCAATTTCACATGCCATTGTGTCAAGCCCTTTTTAGTGTGTTGTCATTTTGAATTACATCCTTCAGAGGAAAAGACAGCATACATTTATAAACAGAAAAGCCGTTTTTTTAGAAGCCAATGCTCTTTCTGCAAGAAAATTTCTCACGTGATGCAATTAAACTACAAATGTGATGTAACATTACAAGCTGAAATGATACTTTTCAATGTAGAAGTAAAATATACACACATATTTTATACATAAATAACTTATAAGAGAATCTGCACAACTAGCTCTATTTCATGCTTATTACGTGATTATTCTGAAAACAAAACAAAAACCGAAAACTTCCTTCAGATGAATTTCATGAGCTCCAATTTCTCATTGCTTAAAAATGCACAGAATAATTTCTTAAAATTTACTAATCATAATTTGTTTTGGCTTTGTGTGTGTACACATATGCATATGTGACACTGTTAAGTATCCATTTCCTTCTCTAAATCCGTTAGAGATGAAAAAAAAAAAAGAAAACTGAGTGGCACATGCATTCGTATCAGACATGTGTAAACAATTTACTGTTTTATTGTTGCAAAATAGATGGTTCCTGAGACATCAGAACTTCCTGCAAATATGATAAGATAATGGTGACAATGATATTGACTAGTAAATTGCTGTGTGTCATGTACTATGTCAAGTGATTCGCATTTCCCCCTCTTACTTTCATAATGATTATATAGTATTTTCTCAATTTTAGAAATAAAGTAGCAAATCATATTATTAAGAAAGGTTAATGATAGAAGTAAAGTTTTTAAAAGTTAAAAACTTTTCTAAGATCATTCAGCCACTGGGTGAGAGAACCAAGCCTTAATCTTATGTGGTGACTTTAGGTCTTTCTTTGTCATTCTCCCTCTTGATGGGGAATTTGTTTTTGATGCCTGTGTTTGGCCTAAAATGTCCATAACCCAGAAAACCCAGATAACCTAGAAAACTGTCCACAAACACAGGGAAGTGCAAATAATACCCAACACGTGAAAAGAGCTGTGTCTGCAGTCCTATAAAGGCAAAAGACTTTATTTGCAAAATCTTTTCCCTATAGTTATAAAGCTACCATCTACCACAGTCAAGGATATCTGCAGAGGATCTCCATCTGTTAAAATAATCTACAGAAAAATGCTGATGGTTTCCATTACTTGAATATTAAATGACAAAACCATCTAACAAGATGTTCTAAATAATACATTATGAGATCAAATCAATTAAGTGATGTGGTTAATTCACATTAGACAAAATGTTCATGCGTGCGTCTCCCACTTTATCTCTTTCTTCTGTATGATATATTTGTAATGAAAATGAGAACAGCTTGAATGAAAGTACTTCATACACAACATTGGATGAAGTTTACAGGAAATATAAGAAAATGCAAGGAAATATAGGAAAGATAAGGAAGAGTTTGCCTCTTTTGTTTCTTTTTCAATATACTAAGAGAAAGAGAACTGCTCATAAGGTAAACAAGTTCAAATGTAGAAAATAGGACATTAATAACTGTTCTAAGAAAATTTCTTAGAAATAAGTAAAATATTTTAAAGTAATTCTGTTTTAATAAAATACCTACCAAGCATGTTTATATTGACTGTTGCTAGCTATAAGGATTTTGATTCAGTTAAAAGTCAATAATACATTATTTGCACAATAATTACCATATAAAACAAATAGTTGTATCCACATTATATAGTTCATTAATTTAATGAATAAGACACTTGTAAATATTAGACTTTACCCCAGGAAAAGTTGTTATTGTCCTGAAATTAACATAAACATAAGTAAAATTAAAGCATTAAATGCATCAGCCAGAATGTCTACTGCATAATAAGCAATGTTTGATCTACACAAACTACCAAAGACCACAGATCCAAGCATAAAAAATATGTGTATGCATCTATATATTATTTTTTCTATTACACATTTAAGTTATAGAAAGACCACAGAATTCTCAGGTTAATTATTGAATTACTAAATAAATAATTACTGATAACTATATATTTATTTAGTGTATAATATTGATGTGTTTAATTAAAATATATATTTCATCTTTTCATCTTCTCATTACTGTTTTGGCATCCAGGTTAAGATTGGTTTCCTATTATATTGAAATGGATAATATAGAATTGTTCATTTTTAAAGCAATATTTATTATAATATACAATTTATAAAGATTTTCATCAGAATTAACATGAGCCCAATCATAACAAGATGGGGGCACAAAGTCCATTTCTCTTTATGGTTTAGCATCCTTAATTGGAAAACTATAAGCTTTTAGACTGAAATTTTCTTGGTAAAAAATAAATCTTTATGAATAAAGAACTGTAGGCTAATTGAATTTTGACAGTTAACTCAGATCCAGCCATAGAAAATATACCATTACATTCTTCCAGGTGACCAAGGGGATTGTCATGGGAATGACTGTGATAAACCAGTTCTATGATTTAAGTTTATGTATACAAATTGTATACAATCTGAGTGTTACATGTAACTAGTATGAAAGTTCATGACTTTGCATATATTTTGTAGATGTAAATTTTTATAGAGCTATATCAGTTTGTATATATAAATTATATATATATATATATATATATATATATGACTTTATCTATCTAACAATAGATATAGTCTCAGAATCATTTAATAACATTGTGAAGAACGTATGCCCCGACCTGTGAGTGCAGAAAAGGCCAGTATATGTCTGAACTTGGAAACATGGTCAGGATCACTTCAGTCCTTTTCGTAATCTCCATCTGTTAATGTCAGGATGTGAATTGTACAGAACTCTCATATCTCACCTTCCTTGGAGACTATTGCTCCTGGCCAGCTTCCTACCCGCAGGTCAAGTGCAAATTATTGGTAACACCCCAGCGTGTTCCTAAATCGTATCTCTGAGGGTAAAGCAAAGGCCAAATTTCTGCTTTTAGCACTATCTCCAATCTGTTATCTTAGGGGCGGGAATGGAAAAGGGAAAATGCTGACAAGGACTCTGAAAAAAATACTAGAAGAAGCATGACCAAAATAATGGGTCTTCGTGAAATCTATCACTTTGATGAGGATAATGTCTTCAGCTTCATTCAAATATTTGAGTTTGGGAAGGTGGTGTGTGTCAGTTTGGTGTGCAAGGTTAACACTATAATAATACATTGTTTAGTATAGAGGTATCTATATTTATAGTATACTGTATTTATATTTAATATTTATAGTATACTATAAATATAACTTGAGGCTTAATTGAAAACAGGTGAATGTGGTTTTTTTTTTAAGTGTTTTTTTTTATTTATTTGAGAGACAGACACAGAGAGAGAGCGTGCGTGGGTGGGGAAGGGCAGAGGGAGAGGGAGAAACAGACTCCCTAATGAGCAGGGAGCCCAACACAGGGCTTGATTCCAGGACCCTGGGATCAGGGCCTGAGCCAAAGGCAGACACAATCAGTTGAGCCACCCAGGCGCTCCAACAGGTGAACGTTTTAAATAGTAATACAAGAAAGTAAAATATATTAATGAGTCAACATCAATTCATGTTTGTTTATGTTTCTCAAATTTACTACTGGTGTTGATTTAGTATCAACTTTAGAACATGTTTCAATTCCCACAATTGATTTTTTTTTACCAGTATTTAAGAGGCATATTGTGGTATGCATAGTATGTGGCAATTATATATATTACCCATATTCATCATTTATTAGTGTTTTCTGTGTGTGTGTGTGTGTGTGTGTGTGTTTAACTCCTCACTTGTGAGGGAAATGTTTAAAAAGCATAAAGAAAGAAATTGTAAATCTGAGAGATTGGAAATATTGCACAAAGAGCTTATGTTACTTGGGTCTTGTAAAGATTGTAGGCATAAGTGATAGAAAGAGTCATCACCTTTGATGACTCTATTTCTATTTTTGAAAAACAAGCCAAGACATAATGAAACCAGCTCTTTTACTAAGTGGAATAAACACTTCTACTTTAATTCCCAAATGGGTCATTTGTCTGCTTTGATAAAAATGAGCAGGAGATAACTATTTCCTGAAGATGAGGCACGCAAATGAGGACCAGAGTCATACTCACTATAGTGTTCCCAATAGTTCTCACATCACATTTGCCTGCAGAATCCTTTGGGATCTTATGTCTCAGTGATAGCAGCTCTGTTTCTAGTGGCACAGCTTGGACTCAGAAATCTGAATTTCAAATAAGTAATCTGGTAGATTCTGATGTAGGTAGTCTGCAAAGCATAATTTGAAAATGACTGGTTTACTGTGATGAAGCAGCGATGTTGAGAAGGCATTTCATTATTCATTAAATAGAGCTAATGAGTTAATTACTTCATATCTCATGAGAGTTGTTTTGGTCCATGCAAAATTCCATTCCTACAGATATATTTGAGTGAAATCTAATATTAACATTTATTCATTTTAAACCATTTTGAAATGGGGGTTTTATTTGTTAATTTACAATTAAACAATCATAAAGTTACGTGTCTTGCTTAGAAGTCTTCCAAAGAGCTTACAGAAGTCAGAGACTGATGCTTTGAGGCAGACTGAAGCTGAATCTAATTTGTATACAAGCTCAGTGAATGCGAGCTCCAGATTCTTCAAAAAGAAGAGAGTAGTTTCACTAGAATCCACGTCGGCAGATGTAAGCAAATACAAAACAATTACCACAATTTTAAAATCATTTATCATTGCTATTATTGTCACATTAATACCACATTATGCTTTGTTAATGAAAGCATGACTCTTTCTTTAAGTGATGCTGAAAGCTTTTGATGACCTACTTGGTCCTTTTCCCCATGTGGCAAAGGGCACGAGATTGCAGGCTGGTTGCTCTATGGCCCCATTGCCTGATTTGCAAAAGTACTGAGCTTACGAGCTACAACATCTACCGGTCTTTAAGAAATCTAACTTTTAGTTTTCAATTATTTCGTGAATCATATTCAATAAAGTTTAAAAGTGAAATAATATTAAAGTTATTGTGCTTAATCTTACCAATGTTATTAACAATAATAACAATATCTAAAGACCATGGTTCCTATAAGTACTTAAACTATTTCTTAATATTAATCTGTGCACTTTCCAACTCACTGGAGTCATTTTTTTACAATTACAATCCTGGAGAGGTGGCTTGAATGTTTCGGTATCCTATAATCCACAGTTCAAATGTGAGACTTTACCTTGGACGTAATAAAACTCATGGGTTCCTAAACAGAGAAGCAAGGTAATGAGAAAGTTTTCCCACCTCTACCTCTCAGCCTTCCCGCAAAACATAGGCAAAAAAAATTCTTATGTGAAAATTTCCTGTCAGTCAGAGCAAGTAAGTAGATGCCAGCAACAGAATTTATCAGATTTAAATAATTATAAACCTCTCGGTCTCTGGCTACAATGCATACATACCTCTTGCTCATTAAATCTTCAGTTCGCGTGTCCTCAGTTTGCTTTTCTGCATTTTCCCGCTAGAACTGCATTATCAGGTTCCAATCTTTTCCAGGTGGTACAACTGCACGACTCTTTACAGAATGTAGCCATGGTTTTAGTGAGGTGGCAGCTAATACTGATTGCACATGTGCCGTAAAGAAGCCCCATTTAAACTGCACATTAACTTCTTTATTCCTTACGAAGAGATGTTATTTATTTATGCACATTTAAAAAAGGAAAGTGAAAGAAAAAGAGATTTTAAGAGCTGGAGCCAGGAACTTTGTAGATGCATGTGTGATGGAGTGGAACATAATTGAGGAACATATTAGAGCTTTGATTTTTAAATATGCACGTTTAGGAGCACCTGGGTGGCTCAGTAGGTTAAGCCTCTGCTTTTGGCTCAGGTCATGATCCCAGGGTCCTGCTCAGCGGGGAGCCTGCTTCCCCCTCTCTCTCTGCCTGCCCCTCTGCCTACTTGTGATCTCTCGCTCTCTCTTTCAAATAAATAAATAAATAAACCTTTTAAAAAAAATTCTCTGCATTAAACCTCTCTGTTTAAAAAAATAAAATAAATATGCACATTTATGAAAATACAGATGACTATTTCCTACACCAGAATCTTAAGTAAGAATGGAAGCTCTGAATGTGAACGTGGGGCACTCCATCTACTTCTCCACTAATCAAACTGAAAAGACATTGTCTCCAAGACTGTGAGTGTTTTTATGTTTGTAAGATTTGTAGAGCACAGAGATCCTAGGCTTTGGGAAAGGTACGGACGATGGAAAGCTCAGCTTTACCATTAACTCACTGGGACCCGAACAAGCTAAATAAACTCTCACTGTCTCGTGTTTTTACAACATCAAATTAAGATAATAAATAGGGGGACCGCAGATCCTGGTTTGCTTGAGACAGTTCCAGTTTTCACTTGTGGTCCCAAATTAATTACAAGTAGTGATTTCTTTTACTCTCAAAAGAGGATCTGTTTGGCTAGTAAATTAAGTAGACATCTTAACAGTAATATACAGCACTTCTGGGAGGATTAAGTAAAATAATACAATTGAAGTATCTAACAGTAATTTTTTTTCTCCTCTCCTCCCTCCCACCTTTTCTTTCTTCCCTCTTTTCAACCTTAGCCCCATTTCTCCTTTGTATCTCTCTCTCTCTAACTAGATTATGTCATAGGCTCTTTTTATATCATTTCTTTGTGTCTTTTGCTTCCCCTTTATCAGAATTTCCAATTAATGTACCATCAGACATGGATTGAAGAGAGAAGTAGCTCAAGAAATAACTCACATTTACATTTGTAGTTGAATTTACCACCAGAAAAAAAAAAAAATCTTAGGACTATTGTATACCTTTTATATACACGAAAAAAATAAATTTAAAAATTTCTAACTCCATAGAAATATTTAGGAAGTGAATATAAAATAATTCTATCACCAAAATAGTATTATCTTTACCCATGGACATTTGCAATGACTATTTTGATTATTTTTTAAATTTTTTCTAAGATTTTATTTATCTTTTTGACAGAGAGAGAGATCACAAGTAGGCAGAGAGGCAGGCAGAGAGAGAGGGGAAGCAGGCTCCCCGCTGAGCAGAGAGCCCGATGCGGGGCTCAATCCCAGGACCCTGAGATCATGACCTGAGCCAAAGGCAGAGGTTTAACCCACTGAGCCACCCAGGCACCCCGACTATTTTGATTTAAATATGATATTGTGATTTCATTTTACTCTAGTTTGGATAAAACCCAGTTATGGTATTAAACTAATATGTGACATCTCTAGTTGCTTAATAAACAAATTATTAAAACTCTCTTTTATGGACAAGTAAAAAAGAAATTATTTTTCATGTGAAGTCTTAGTCTTATTCTATTAAAATATTAGGGAGACTAGAGGCTGTCTTTATAGACTAGATTGATTCTTATCTAGCCTGATATCAACTGACTTGTTCCTAAATGATTTCACAGTAAAGGTATTCATGACGCATGTGCGTTATAATGATAATTCTACCTTAAAACTCTTTATCCAGAGTAAATATTATATGCACTCTGATTATTAATGTCATTTCCGCAGTTTTTTTAAAAAAAAGCTTAAGTTTGTTATTTTTACAGTCTATGAAAATTACTTTAATAGCCAAAATAACTGAAAAAATAGCCAACTTTTATATAATCATATATATAACTACACACACACTCACCAACACACACACACACACATTTATTCTTGATTTTTAAGAGATAAGAATTGAATGAGGTATCTTTTCTCTTTTTAGCCATCAAGGCACTCTATAATACAAATACCTCAATGTATAAATAAAACCACAATGAAACCCCAAATAAGAACATGATCACTAACTATTGACATGATTAGAATATGGTAAATAAACCTAAATGGAATTATTGGGAAAATATTTATGAAAAACATAGCATTTGAGAAGAAATGTAACCTAAGAATTTAACAGATTGGAAGGAGAGGAGTTTGAGACTGCACAGCCCTGACATGTGAGCATGTATGTGTGTGTGTATGTGTGTGCTTGTCTGTTGAGGAGCAAGAGCAGAGGTCAACATGTTGGCAAAATGACTTCAATAACCTGGTGAAGACTGAAGTAGAGACTACATATGGAGCAAACCCCGGGCAGTTGTTTGGAAGAGATAAGTAGAGGCAGAACTGACAGAAATTTCAGTAGCAGTAATGGAAAAGCCTTTGGGCCCTATTGGAGTCAGAGGATAAATAAGGCAAAGAGTGTGTGAAGACATGATTTAAGTAGGAAAATGGTTTCTCCGTTAATGTGCTGAAATTGAGTGGGGATGAACAGGAAACGGTTGAAATATAGGGAGAATTAAAGTCAGAGTCAGAGAAACAGTTTTTTAAATTATTAGCCAACATATAGTACAGCATTAGTTTTTGATGTAGTGTTCAATGACTCATTAGTTGCATATAACACCCAGTACTCATCACAACACGTGCCCTCCTTAATACCCATCACCCGGTTACCCCCTGCCCCCATTCCCCTCTGGGAAACAAACTGAGGGTTACAGAAAGGAGAGGAGTGAGAAACATTTTTTTTTTAAAGATTTTATTTATTTATTTGACAGAGAGAGAGACCACAAGTAGGCAGAGAGGCAGACAGAGACAGAGAGGGGGAAGCAGTCTCCCTGCTGAGCACAGAGCCCGATGTGGGGCTCGATCCCAGCACCCTGAGATCATGACTTGAGCCAAAGGCAGAGGCTTTAACCCACTGAGCCACCCAGGTGCCCTGAGAAACATTTTTTTTTTAAATTTGTATTTTAATTCTTTTATTTTTATGTACTTCTGTGTTAAAACTCTAACAATTGTGTATGTACAGAAACAAATGCAAATGTAGTACAAAAATCACTCATATCCCTTTGTCTCAGATTATTCTAATGCTAACACCTTGCATAAAGACAGTATTTTATAGAAACTTGAGCTGAAGAGAGGTCCACTGATATTAATGAAACCGCAGACTTTAGGCAGATTTCACAGGTTTTTGTCACTAATATCTTTCTTTCATTCTGGGATCCAGGTAAATAATACAAAGATTTATTTATTAGTGAGAGAGCCCATGCACACAGAGGGGGAGAAGGAGGGAGAAGTAGACTCCCCACTCAGCAGGGAGCCCAAGGCAGGGTTTGATCCCAGGACCCTGGGATCATGACCTGAACCTAAGACAGATGCTTAAAGGACTGAACTGCCCAGGTACTCCTCAGAGAAACATAGATGTAATTAATGAGGTCTGCAGTATGGATAAAATTAGTAAGATTCAAGAAGAAATATTTAAATTTTGAATATAAGAAAATTCAGGAAGAGAATGATTAAAGATATAAGGAGAAACTTAAATACAACTACCTCAGCCCTTTAATACACAGATTTCTGACTGTGGTGATCATTTTTAATTCTCAATATGAAGCATCCTAAATTCAGCATATATTTCACATGGGATAAATTTCTCTATTTCATGTTAGCCTTATTATTGGTCTTAGCATTTACTTAGGCAGGAAACTGAACTTCAGTATTTCTTTATGAGAGTTAAACAGAATATAAGCAATAACCATGGACATGATACATTTTGTGCATAAGAAATCTAGTTTATTAACAGATATCAGACAATAAATTATAGCATTCAATGCATAATATTTCATTGATTGCTAATTTTTTTGAAGTGTATATGCAAAAAAGGCTGTATTTTTTTTTTGCCTGTATAAAAATTATTTAAAAATTTAATGTCTTCCCTCAAGCAACTCTGTGTATAATGGGGAGATTAAGTTAATGGACAATTATACTACTTGAAATAAAATAAATGATAGACTTATGCACACAGTCACACATAAATGTATAAGATGGGCATCCAAATCATTACAGAGTAGATCTGAGAGGATTTTGAAGGAAATAATATCCACATTGATTTCTGAAAACTGTAACAAGAGTTAGTAGAGAGCAATGTGTACCAAAATATTTAGATCATGCAAAAACATAATGTGTTATTTAAAGGATTATATGCACAGAATTATGAAAAAATGGAAGTGCAAAGATAAGAATATTTTTCATCAAAAATGGCTTTGAGCTGCCCTTGAAAGAATGAGGAACAGAATTTACACACAGAAAGAAGAGGAGTAGCAGGCCAGTGAGACAATTTAGGCATAAGCAGTGAAATAATGAAGACATATTAAGTATTCAAATAATAAACCACAGGGGCTCCTGGGTGGCTCAGTGGGTTAAGCCTCTGCCTTTGGCTCAGGTCATGATCTCAGGGTCCTGGGATCGAGTCCCGCATCAAGTTCTCTGCTCAGCAGGGGGCCTGCTTCCCCCTCTCTCTCTGCCTGCCTCTCTGCCTACTTGTGATCTCTCTCTCTCTGTGTGTCTAATAAATAAATAAAATCTTAAAAAAAAAACAAATAATAAAGCACAGGTAATGACAGAAAATTTAAACAGTTGTCTACATGTATGATGCATGAATATATGAAGAATATTCAGAAATAATATTTGTAGGCCAATGAATTGGATGCTATTCAAAGAATGTGATTTGGCTAAAAGAAACCAAAATGTTATATAGAAAGAAACTATTATCAGATTTCACTTTTCCAAACTACTTTCATAACCTTTTCAAAAAAAAAAAAAAATCTGTGAGAAATCAACCATTTGGGTAAATAAGTATTCCTGAGTGAATTTAAATTCCAGACATTTTTCAGAACTTAGTTGATAAGGTATCAAGTTTATTTATAATTTGTAATAAAAATCCCAGTGTTGCCTATTTTTGTGAAACTGGTGACCAGAATCACTGAGAATTATCTATGTACCATATTTTGTTAGATGGATCAGAAAGGTTTACATATGTAATGGAGGTTTTAAGGGAATAGTAAATGTACTCCCTAAAATGAATAAACAATGGAATGTTACTGATGCACGTGAAATGTTATGAACACTTGCCAAGATCTCCATCATGTTTACTGTTATGTAATGGGGGTAGTTGTTATATAGATAACATATATTAAAAATACATATTTTTGAGGATCAGAAACACTTGATTCTGGCAGTCATTGAGTAATACAAGTGGATTATGTTTCATAGTTCATTTGGAATTAGTTTTTTGGGGATTTCTAATGCAATCTCTTGAAAAAAATCATGGTATAAAGAGCAATTAATTTTGCAGGGAAATACAGATATGTGTTTATTAGATCTATAAATTAGCAGAGCTATTGGATTAAAGATAATAATTTGTACTTGAAAAATTTTGTACTTGAAAGCTAGGAGCTATGTAATAAGGAAGGTATTATTGGAAGGAAAGAAAGAGATGTAATAAATGTCTCTTCCTTTCTTGGGTGCAGAAGCAGAAGTGATTTTAATTCTAGAGCCACAATGCTCTTTTCTCTATGTCTTCATTAATTTTACTTTCTGAGCATTGAAAAAAGAAACTTTCCCCAAGTCTATCCAACCCCAATTGACACTTAGTTGGGATTTGCATTTATCAGTGCAACTGAAATTGAGAATAAAATAATGGATTATTTGCATTTTAAAAGAGCTTAATTGTTGGGGTGCCTGGGTGACTCAGTCAGTTAAGCATCTGCCTTCAGCCCAGGTCATGATCCCAGGGTTCTGGGGTGGAGCGAACCCTGCATCAGGGTCCTGGGATCCAGGCCTGCATATGGCTCCCTGCTTGGTGGGGAGTCTGCTTCTTTCTCTGTCTCTACCTCTCCCCCCCTCAACCACTTGTTCTCTCTCTCAACCTCTCTCTCAAATAAATAACTAAAATATTTTTTTAAAAGAGCTATTTGTTAACCTGATATTGTCTCCATTTGAATGGCATTCAGGCAGTGAAAACAGGTGAGGTGAAATGGGCAGACTAACTGAGGGACTTCAGATCGGAGGTGCCACTTGATCGTTTCGTCTCATTACCTGCGAGTGACTTGATGTATGCCCTGCAGTTTCTTTATGTGTTGATGGTAGACTGGTGTCCTCAGAGCCAACTGTGTACATCTCCCAGCTCTGTTCAGTGATGTCACACTGGCTTGAAAACCAGCATGCTGGAAGTTCTTTCACCCCCAAAACAGAAACACTAAAAAACCTGGGCTACGCTGATCTGGTTGTTAAACATTTACAGGAACATTACTGACTGGAAATTGAAATAATAATATCTCTCTCGTACTCTCAGTACCTGGAAATGGAAATCACTATACAAAAAATTGCTATGATAATAGTGATGAAGATGATAATGATGATGATGGTGATGTATCTGTTCTACTTCAAGAGTAATTTCTACTTAAGTTCCTTGTTTCCTTCATATTGACACTCATAGATTTTCTAAAAGCTCATATGTGTCCTTGAACCATCTTCTTAATGGTAGAAGAAATGGAGTTTCTACTTGAAAGCGATAGAAATGATCCTGTCTGTCCATGCAGGGCAGCACAGAAAATGGAGTGCAAGACAGGGAGGACAGTCAATGTAGACATAGGAAAGCCAGTTAGCGGACAACTGGAGTGATACAAACTGGGTGAGTTATTTAACCTGTGATGGTGGTACTAATTATAGTGGTGAAAAATGGCAACTGGAGGGGTGGTAATATTTGCTGGAACTAGAGGGCTGGCAATATTATTTGCTGAGACAAACTATTAGGGAAGCTCTTCTGGGGTCATGGCAAGTCTATGAATTCAGTTTTGACTATGTCAAGGCTGAGATACCTTGGAGATATACAAGTGAGATTTTGCAGTAAGATAACATTTTTCCAAGGATGAATGAAACACAAAATATGTGTGTAGACTGGAACTGAAATAGAAAGAATGTTTAGCATAAGATAGATGAAATAAACTAGATGAGGAAAGCCTAGATAAAGACAGCTTGAGACAAAGTTTCTTAATTGTGATTGCAAAGTAGAACAGGAGGGAGTTTAATCAATTCTGTAGTTCAGTTCTGAACTCAGAACAATTAAATTGGAATCATGCAGGTGGCTCCTGGCCTTTATTTTTGTTTTTAAACTTTCCCTATAATGCCCTTAGGCAGTCAAATTTGAGGATTATTTATCTACATTCTCTTTAAAATACCAACAAAGAATGCTAAGGAGAGCAAGCTGTGTAATGGGAGAAAACTAGAACTAGGGTAGAGTGCCGCAGATGTTAAGGAACAATGTGCTTCAGGAAAAGATGGAAAAAGTAAGAGTGTTGAATGCTACTGAGAAGTTATCACCAAATTTAGTAACATGGATGTCATGGAGATCTCAGGGAAAACTGTTTCAATAGAGTGGTGAGTTCAGAAACTATTTAAAGCTGCTTATGGAGTGATTGTTAGATAGGAATAGGTAACAGTGACTGTCTTTAAGAAGTTTTGTTGGAAAAGGAAAAGAAAAGGGGTTAGCTGGATTTTGGAAAAAGGGAAAAATTTTATAGTATGATAAAATATGAGCTTTTTGTTTCTTCTTGAGAATATCTGAATTGAGAAGAAAGTATTATAAGCAGAGAAGATAGACTATTTATTATATAATACAGTATTTACAAATTGTTGGAATTTAATAAGAGAAAACAGGAGAAGGACACCTCAGGATACCTTGAAACTGGAGAAAAGGGAGGAAGATGTTTTATAGGTATGAGGTTAATATTGAAGTTTCCACTGGAATCTAAGATACGATGGATACTGCCAAGTATGGTCCCAGAACAAAATTCAGAATTTACAATAGAAATGTCAGGATACATTTAAGATTCTTGAAGCCCTCAATCACAGCAAGGCTATTTTTACCTTTATATTTTTTGTAAGGTTGGGGAGGGGGGAGGGAGAATTTTGCACAAAGAGTTTATTTTTATTTTTTGGAGAAACCCATCTAAAATATTTGAGAGTGGGACTACCCTTTCCTTCCTATACCTCTCAAGTCTTGTGAGAGGAGTCTTCCTTCACCAAGGATCAAAAATAAAATCCAGTATATGTTGCTATATTTTTTTCAGAAAATGGGAGAAATCTGTGGTCCCAGGCTTGCCTTATGCTTAAGAAAGTGAAAGTGTCCTCAGAAAGAGCAGAGACAGAGGAAAAAGATTTTGTTTGGGAAAGTAGTTACATGACAACTAAAGGAGGGGTTAGAAATGAGTAAGCAGAATGACCAGTCCAGAGTCATTTTAAGTTCTGCCAAAGAGATTTTCCTTGAAGTGAGAATCAACGTGTGGAATGGATTGTTGGGAGATCCAGAGCCTAAGGGGAGTGTTATATCAAAGCAGAGGTAATGCCTTTGTCATGATTATGTAGTAGGAGAAGCTCCCAAGGGACTCCCCAAAAGACCACTGGAGCCAGTGGGGTTAGTCCAGGAGAAGAAAAAATCTATCCATTCAAGTGAGAACAACCCAACAACCTAGCTTTGCTTCCCACTATGATGAGGTGAAAACACTTCTGACAAGTGGATGATGAGACAGACAGAAGCCTTCCACCCCATTCATATCCTAAATTAAAGTCCCATCAGCTATTGGCCCAGAACGCTTTGGAGGCAGGGAGGCAGACAGAAGTCTTAATTTCCTATAATGTAATATATAATAATGTTTAATGTATATAATTTTGTATAATACAGAATTTTTATGTATAAGATATAATTTTACATAATGTAATATGTAACAATATGAAATATTGGGAATTTCTAATTTCCAAATCTAGTGTTTTGGAATTAAAGTGAATATAGGACTGTCTATTATTTAAAGGTGAACAGAAACGATGGCTCGCCATAGTCTTCATCCAAGAAATGACAAAGCTTATCTAACTCACTGAGGAAAGTCTGAAGGAGCAGTGGAAGACAAAGAAAAGAAACATGTTTTTATTATATTTTACGTGTTTTTTTTTTTTCAATTTAACAGTAATACAGATGTGGAAGTGTTTGAAAGTACAGGAGCTGAGCTATCTCTTATGTGATATGAGTTTATTTTTTTTCTGTGACATATGAGACAAAGTTACCAACTGAGATGGTCTTCAACTTATGATGGTTCAACTTACTTTACAGTGGTAAGAGTAATGCGTATTTAGCAGAAACCGTACTTTAAATTTTGAAATTTGTTCTTTTCCCAGACGAGCTATATGTGGTATGATATTCTCTCATGATGCTGAGTAAAGGCAGCGAGCCACATCTCCCAGTCAGCCATGCCATCATGAGGATAAGTAACTGATACATTTTCAACCATTCAGTTTTTCACCTTCAAAACAGTGTTCAGTGAATTACATGAGAGGGTCAACACTTTATTATAAAATAGGTGTTCTATTAGATTATGTGGCCCAAATGTAGTCTAATATAAGTGTTCTGAGCATGTTTGAGGTAGGCAAGGCTAAACTACCTTAGTAGGTTAAGCTTATTATATGCATTTTCAAGTTACAATATTTTCAACTTATGATGGGTTTATTGGGACCTAACCTCATTGTAAGGTGAGGAAGATCTGTAGTAAAAAGGTAAAGCAAAGATTGGTGGAAAATAAATTAGTTTAAAACAGACGTCATAGCAAATAATAATGTTACCTGTGCAAATTTGTATCCAATTTACAATCTTGCAAGTGCATTTGAGCTTAGTAATCACAATTTATAGAGGTATCCAGCTGCTTCTCTTTGGTTTTTCTCAGTCAGTTGCACTTCTAGAGAAAAAGAGTAATTATCATTATCAAGGGTTGAGTTTTACCAGCCAGCAGTGATAACATGAGCAAGATATCTAGGCCATAGGTTAATATGATGTTGAAATGAGAGAAAAAAATAAAAAGCAATGTTAAAATGATAATGAATTACTGGATGTGGCGAGATTAATATAGTGGTATTAACTAATGCTAAAGTTATTTGTATTTCATATTAAAATTGATATCTACTATCTCTCTATACAAATGCATATGTTACATAATTTATTTAACATAAATTTATTTTAACATAAATTTATAAATTCATAAATTTATATTACATAAATTGAACAAACAAAATAGGAAGGTAGATTATGATAATTTTTGGTTTTCTTTTTTTTTTTTAAGTTTTTATTTATTTATTTGACAGACAGTGATCACAAGTAGGCAGAGAGGCAGGCAGAGACAGAGGGGGAAGGGGAAGCAGGCTCCCCGCTGAGCAGAGAGGTTGATGTGGGGCTCCATCCCAGGACCCTGGGATCATGACCTGAGCTGAAGGCAGAGGCTTAACCCACTGAGCCACCCAGGCGCCCAATTTTTGGTTTTCTCATATAGTTTCTACTATTTGGAATGTTTTCTACCAGCTGACCTCACACACCCAACATCATCTAGTTGAATCAACTCTGATTCTCAGCTTAAGTATCATAGAAAGTGCATAGAATTAGGTTAACTTTCCTCATGTGACTTGGTGATTCTACTTCATTAGTGTGACTGTTTAATTAATACCTACCTCCTTCACTAGGTAATAAATGACACTGGAATAAATATAGTTTGTTTTGTATTTTGTTTTTGTTTTGTTTTTTCTTTATCATCCCATGGAGTAAGCTACTAAAAATTGCAGTGAATCACATATCAATAATCTGAGTTATTGGAAGGCTTACCAATGAATCTACTACCCAAAAAGAATTTAAAAAGGACAGTTCAATATCTAGCCCTAAATTTTTGTGTTGTGCATGGCTGCTCAAAACTAGACAGTTTAGAGGAATCAATTTCTCATATCTCTGAGCAAAAAAATACTGCTATTATTATATAGAAAATATAAAATTTTATAGAATTTATAAATCCATCAATATATTGGATATTGTGTATATGGCACTCATTTTCATGGCTATGGTTAAGTAAAGTCTAGAGCAGGCAATTGTAACCTTTGTAAAAAGATGCATTAATTTGGCCAATACAGTAAAGCTCTTGCTTCCAAATACTAGACACTTCTAGAAATTTGTTCATCCAAAACCCATCCTAAGAATGAGCAGGACTGGATGTCTCTGTCATTACCAAGAGATTCCATTCACTGTGTGCTTAGTACACTTGACTAAAATCTAGTTTGAATCCAACTTTGTTACCAGGATGGTTTTTCCTTGTGGACTACATTTCTATTACTTTAATTTGGACATATTGAAAATAGTCACAGCTTCAGGCTTTTGAGGAAATAGAGGGCATTTAAAATGTTCTTCAATCACCAAGATATTTTTATTCTTGAATCCTTCAATTTTCAAGATATGGGAAAAATGTTTCAGCTAGAATGAAAATGGCTTTTCAGAACTTCTTTAACACCTCCCTTCCTTTTATCTCCATACCTCTGTAGGCAGTTTCCTGTTGATTACTGCCAGTCGTACAGGAAAATAGTATAATACAGATATGGAGATTATCTATAGAATTGCTATTTGAAAAGTAACTGTATAATAGATACCACTTAGGAGTTTCATAAACTATTATGTAAGTGACATCATCATCATTCCAATTTTACAGATCAAGAAAAAAAATTAAATATTTTGCCTCAACTCACAGAGCTAGTAAGAGGCTATAACAGGTTAATAATATATATAAAGCTCCTTTTTACTCATACAGAAATGTTTGCTTCCATTTCCTTTTTTATTTTCTTTAGACAAGGTGAAATCATTTTGTGTGCTATTATTTGTTTAAGAAACTAAAGCAATAAAATATTGATAAAGAAATATTTCATTGTTATGTGATTAGATGGTAAATCACAAACACATACCTGTGGGATCACTATTTGAACAATTAAATGAATTGAGTCACTGAATCAAAAGTTCAATGTTAATATACCTTATTTTCTGAAGTTTAAACATAAATGTAACACTTCAAGGAATTATCTGTTTATGTGCTCTCAGATAATATATTTTCATGTTCCTAAAAATGTTTATTGTTCTTAATCAACTTAAAATAATTTCCACTTAAACTTTCCAATATTTTTGTTTTTCTACTATTTTAAAATATACATTCATTACCTCCAAATTCATTACTTTTTGTATATAGTGTAGTAAGTTCTCTGTGAAACTGAACATTGACTTCTTATATATTGTTTTGACTATCTTCAGTTATTATAATAAACATAAAGTGTATTTCAAAAGATAATTTATAATGGATCATTCCATTTTCTTTTCACTTGCTATTCTTATTACTGAATGTTGTTATGGTATTATATAATTCATTCACTTAATATATTTTTGGAGTCCTTTAACTTTTATTTCTGAGGAGATTTTAACATATTATTCATGTTTTGTTAAGTAAATATATCTCTTTTTCATAAATTATCATGTAAGTGACATAATTACATTATTATGTAAGTGACATTTTGGTATTTTCTTCAGTACTTGGAAATTTTTCAAAGAAAAAAGGGAAGGAGAACATTGTATATCCTTTTCCTTAGGTATCAGTGAATGCCACCAGCCACATACACAAACCCAGTGTGCGTCTTAATAACCAAAGAATAATCAAAGTATTTTTTTAAACAACATACTTCCTGAGGGGAGATCCATTTAGGCAATAACTGAGTAATAGATACTTTTATCTCTGGAATTAATAGGAAGCATTATCTGTAAGAAGTTTTAGAATTTAATCTCTATAATTCCATCTAAATTCAGTGCATGTCATTTTCTCCTTTTCCATGGGAACATTTTTTTTTCTTTTAAACACAGCATGTATATTTGATGAGCATGTAAGTATATATTCTTATTGACTCTGAACAATTTCTTGTCACCTGTTTTATTTCTTAATCTGTGTTGTACAGGTAGTGCCATTAAGATGTTTCATATGCGTCAAAGTAAGACACGCAGAAGATGATGGGACTGTAATTACATAGTACATCAAAAGCAATCCAACTTTGGCACAGCTGAAGATTACTTCAGTTTTGAATTAATCTGAATGACCCCAGCTTTATTGCTGTCGAGTTTCTAGAAATGATAAAATGTCAAGTCACTGGAAATAAACCGACAGAACCTAAAAAAAATGACATGACTAATGCATAGTTTCTCTGACTTGTTCCATATTCCCTAAACTTTATTACTAACTACAATATTTTCTTTAGAAATGCTTGTCTTGGTCACCTGGGTGGCTCAGTGGGTTAAGCTGCTGCTTCGGCTCAGGTCATGATCTCAGGGTCCTGGGATCGAGTCCCGCGTCGGGCTCTCTGCTCAGCAGGGAGCCTGCTTCCCTTCCTCTCTCTCTGCCTGCCTCTCTGCCTACTTGTGATCTCTGTCAAATAAATAAATAAAATCTTTATAAAAAAAAAAGAAATGCTTGTCTTAATCAATGTGTCTTTCACCTTTCTAAACTGTGTCTGCGATACAAAGAACAGAAAATTCAGTGCTCTGTATATTTGTGTTTTATGTACACTAAAATCTCAATCCACAAAGAAGATGTAAGTGGTGAATCACTGTTTCCCTTCTACTATATCTTAATTTTGGTGGGGCACGTTAGTGGATGCTCGTGAATCAGTCATTTTGAAGAATGCTACTATTTCCATTTACCACAAGTTTTCCACTGCCATTAGATAATTATAAAATTTGTGGTCATACTCTATGTTGACCACTTTTTAGGAAACTGTTGTTTAACTCATATTGACATAACACTACAAGGAATTGCTATCTTCACATTTATTGTTATTGGCTTCATAAAATGTTGTTTTATAAAACACAAAACTCGTATTTCAGCATATAGTCCTGAAAAGGGGAACTCTCGTTTATAGTCTGCATTATCTGGTGTCCTTCAGATTACCTTTCGGACTTAAAAGTTCTTCTCACATTGGAGGGTCTCAATTCTGGCTCATCTTTTTATTTTTTACTTTCACTAACTGTAATCTCTTAATGATGCTGCCAGACTACATTATTTCCCTTGATTTTTAATTCTTTTAATTTGGCTTTTTAAAAAATTTATTTATTTATTTATTTGACAGAGAGAGATCACAAGTAGGCAGTGAGAGGTGGGGAAGCAGGCTTCCCACTGAGCAGAGAGGCCAATGCAGGGCTCAATCCCAGGACCCTGAGATCATGACCTGAGCTGCAGGCAGAGGCTTAACACACTGAGCCACCCAGGGGCTCCTTTTAATTTGGCTTTTAATTGTTCAAATGAAAAGCTAACTTGCAAAGTGAATAAGTAATCTGAATCTGCTCCAATAAGCAGAAATATTACATGTCATTTCCGCTGGATGTCCATGATTTCCTGAGATGCCATCCAATGCTCTCCCACTTCAGTCCGTACCACCATCACCACCTTGCACTGCGGGGAATATCTGAAATTTGAAATCCACTACACATGGCAGCCCCCCTCTCTCTCCAATCTCTGTCTGCCAGCTCTGTCTTCGATAATTTTTTCATCTTAAGTTTCCTAATTCAATATCCTGTTAGAGAAAGATGTACAGTACATTATGCAACTTAGCTCTCTATTACTCTATTTTATCAGGAAAAAAAATTGAAGGTCTTTCTTAATACTTATTGATGTACCATGATATTGGAATATGACTAATTCTAGTTTAGACTCAAGGCTTTTGGTGTTTCTTCAGGTTCTTTATCACAATCACAGAACAAGAGGAAAAGGTTGTGAACATGTTTCTGACGAATGATATTTCTGCTTAATAGGCATTAAGAAGGGAAGAAAAAAAGGAAAGGAAAAATAACATATGTTTGAGAAGTTTAGTACAGCCTTAAATAACTGCTGCGTAATTTCTCGTCATGTTACACAAGAATTCAGGCATTACTGGGTCACCTGGGTGGCTCAGTTGGTTAAAGTCTGCCTTCAGCTCAGGTCTCGATCCCGGGGTCCTGGGATCCAACCAGGCATCGGGCTCCCTGCTCAGGGGGGAGCCTGCTTCTCCCACTCCCTCTGCTACTCTTCCTGTTTGTGCTTTCACTCTGTCTCTGGCTCTCTGTCAAATAAATAGTAAAATACTTTTTAAAAAGGAATTCAGGTTTCATCATATTTGCTAGTGTTCAGAAGTTCTTCAATCGGATCAGGGTTTAATATGGCTTTTGTGAAACACACTCTCTAGAAAGTAGGCTGCAGAAGTCACTTTAGGTTCAGTTTATGTAGTCATGGCTATTTGAACTCAAATTCCCCTTGGATATCTCTTTACGTTTCTTGTAGACGATGTGTACACAATGTAACCTATGATTTTAGTCTTCCTCTTTGCTCTGGTTGCCTCAAGTCCAAACTCTACTGTAAATCCTGCAAACTTTGAGCATCTCTCTAGGACAGCCGCTGTGTGAAGTGTTTAGGGAACAAAATCTAATGAAACATAATCTTAACCTATGAAAAGTTGCTAGCTTGATCAGTTAATATGACATCTTTAACTAAAATTCCTTTGTAATATCTATGTAACACTCTATTATTACCACTTAGATTATTATTATTTGCCTGCGTTCTGGTTTATTTATTTATATAACTTTTAAATTTGTTCTTTTAGAAAGGTTTGACATATTTCCCTTTGAAGGCAGGCATACTGTTCATTATCAGATTAATTGAACAACTATTTTTGGACCACTGTAAAAATGTACTTTCTCTTTTACATGGAATCAAACAAATTTAGGTAAATATTTAGCTCTTTTCAGATTAAGTAGATGTTTCAATGAGGTAATGTCCACTGAATGTAAAAAAGTCTGATTTTAACATTACAGGAGCAAGTGGTGGATATCTTTTTTTATGGGGGGGGGGACATGAGCTGTATATGACAAGGTTGAACTGCTACCAGGGCTAATGAAATAACCACATTTTGAAACAGTGAAAGAACTACAAGACTTATAATTGGGAATAAAAAGGAAAGTATTTGGCAAGATCGCTACAAGGTGTGATTGATTATTTTTCCTTATATTTCTTGAGGCCAATAGCTGAAATATTGAAAGGTAGTTTGATGAATGAACTTTACCATTCAAGAAACATATTAAAGGGCTTCCTAATTTAATTTCTATTGATGTAACTAGAAGTTCTAAACAAATTAATTACTCTGGCCACTTTAACCATGGGAAAGGACAACCCAAAATACGTTAATAAAAATTGAAACAGGAAAGCAGACATCAAAATTTAAATTTTGTATTTTTGAGATTAGTTTTGCATTTACCTTTTTACTTCCTCCCATACTCTTCCTTTCCTTATTTTTATTTAAACAAACAGCCATTTAATCCTTTAATACATATTTTGATTACAGGTCAGTAAATTAGCTTATATCTTTTTCTTCATGTTATGCCATATGAAATTTCTAAAACTCTTTTAAGTGATGTATATATTTTTATTTTTAAGAGATATTACAAATTTTTCCTGATTCTAGTATATTTTATATAGATAGGATTTTTTTCTGAGTTTTTCTGGCTCAGTATCAAATTCATAGTAATATATGTGCTCCACCTGGTGGTGAAAAATGAAAAAAATTAAAAATAAAAATTTAAAAAAATCAGGGGCAAATAGAACTTTATATCCTGAGTTTAGATTTTAGACCTTTTTAGGATACCCAGTAAAAATCTACACAACACTAAACGTTAAGTTGAATATTAGTCAATACTTAAATTCATTATGAATTAAAATTTTGGTTTACCAAACACATAATCCTTTTACAGGCTGTTTTTGGCTTAATGATTTATACTTACTGGGTAAATGCTGTCTATATGTGTATGGAATATATATAAGAAAATATATAATATCTCTCTATATTAGGAAATATAACCTTAACTTTCTAGAAATATCTATCAATCATCTATCTCTCTTTATTTTATATCCTGGATTCTGTGGTATTGGTACCAATTAATTACATGGATTTTTCTGCCCTTCCATTTGATAGTAGGTTCACTTTGAGGCTGTTAGTATGTAAAATACTTCCTTACAATAATATAAATTTCACACACTTTATTATTTATAATTCCTAATTAAATTCTAGAGCAGGACCTATTGAAGTGAAAAGTGAAGTTATTACTCCTAATCATAATTCTTAACTTGACAGCAAACTCGCTTTCGATTTTGCACTATTATGTTCTAAACTTGATTTACTTTTTATCTAGTAGATTTTTCTATCCTAGTAATCTTTCTATATACTTTACTAACTCCACTGTCAACATGAATTATACATTTCTTGTCAGGTATCTTCCATTTGAAAGTTCCTGAGTCTTCTCCTATTGGCTCGGCCATTGGAAGAATAAGAGCTGTGGATCCTGATTTTGGACAAAATGCAGAAATCGAATACAATATCGTTCCAGGAGATGGGGGGAATTTGTTTGACATCGTCACAGATGAGGACACGCAAGAAGGAGTCATCAAATTGAAAAAGGTACATAGACAAGTTCTTGGACAGTTGACTATCCACTGTTAATGAAAGAACAAAATGACTAAAAGTTGTAAATGACAGAAATTTTTTCTTCAATTAATAGTATTTTTAAATTAAAAAAGACCAGGTGACTTAGGCATTCACTTCTTGAGGCACTTGTATTCTGCAATTCAACAGATCTATTTTGTTGTTGTTGAAACAAGCCTATTAATATGATTAAATTATTTAAAAACACTTTTCAGGGCTCCTGGGTGGCTCAGTTGGTTAAGTGACTGTCTTCAGCTCAGGTCATGATCCTGGAGTCCCGGAATCGAGTCCCACATCGGGCTTCCTGCTTGGCAGGGAGTCTGCTTCTCCCTCTGACCCTCCCTCTTCTCATGCTCTCTCTTTCATTCTCTCTCAATTAAATAAATAAAATCTTAAAAAAATAAAAATAAAATAAAAATGTTTTTCATAATTTAATTTTAATTTAATTTTTTTATTGTTACAAACTTAAACAAAAAGATTAATTAAAAAATAAGGCTTAGAAGTAAACTCTAACCCCACCAAGCTTGCTCTTGCCCCTTTCATGACTTTTCTGAGAATATAAATACCTAATTCACACGTTGTTGGTGAGAGTTTCTATCATAATGGAAGAATCCATATGTCAGTAACCTGAACTCCTGAGGAATGGAAGAAGTGAGCAAGGGTAATGCTGGCCTTGAGGGGGTTTTAAGGAGGTAAGTGGAAAGAAGGACTCATAAGAGAGGGAGAGAGAGGGAGGAGGAGGGAAGGATAAAGAAGAGAAAGAGGGAAAGAGATGGAGAGTGAAAGAGGGAGAAAAGGAGGGAGGAAAAGGCAGACTGGGATGAAAGACCATTTAGTAATATTAAATAGACGGCTACAAAAGAGAATTGCAGAAGGGGAGAACACAATTAGAAATATTAGCGGGGTTAGTCTGTCTTTTGTTGGGTTGGCATGAAGAAGGGATATGCAAATGTGAGAAACAGAAAAATCATAGTTATGATTGGGATGTGTAGATTGTTTCCCATAACAGTGAAGCAAATTATAGGAATTTTCAATAATGGACTGCAGACAAACTAGTGAAACTCATTTAATTTAGTAGTGCTTTCCCCTCTCCTGCAAAGTATGTTCTATTTCCCCCAAACTGCCATATATTATGTACATTTAATAATTGTGATTATTTTAGCTTACAAGAAATATTTTTGCAGCTATTCCCATTAATTAGGGTTCTGTTTCCATATTTGCTCAGGAACTCTGAATTTCAACAGAGAAATAATACGTATGGCAATAAAAATAATACTGAAAAGAAACACAATTTCCATACAGATTATTTATCACTTTTTATTTTCACTATTGCACATAAATTGTATCTTTTCTAGAAATTACTTTAGCCACATGATCTCACTCAGCAAAATTATACATTTATGTTGCATTTTCAAAGTACGGTTTAAAAAGTATGTGTCAAATTCTTATTAACTTTAGTTCTTTATTGTTTGTTCTTGTTTTGCTTGTTTCTTTCTTTCCTATTCAGTAACAAGTCAGTAAGAGCCGTCACTTATTTTTTCTTAAAAAATAAGTACATTTTTATTTATTTATTTACAAAGATTTTCTTTATTTATTTGACAGAAAGAGACACAGATTAAGAGAGGGAACACAAGCACCAGGAGTGGGAGAGGGAGAAGCAGGCTTCCTGCTGAACAGGGAGCCCGATGCGGGGCTCCATCCCAGGACCCTGGGATTAAGACCCAAGCCAAAGGAAGATGTTTAATGCCTGAGCCACCCAGGTGCCCTAAAAAATAGCTACATTTAAATGACTTACAAATGTTAATTTAAATGGAGCAAATATGTATTACCTGAATAATAAGAAAAATAACAGAAAATATTTTACATCAACAGTTCATTAAATGTAATTATGAAATTAGGTAAATTTACAAAGCATAATGAGGTACAGAAGAGTCAATAGTGCATATACTATATTTTTAAAAAATTATATATGTATGTATATTTATAGTTGTTATAGCTATATTTTATATTTTATGTATGTTTTATATTTATATTTTTATTTACACACATTTACCATCTCTGCCAATAAATGATTGGTGTCTAAGTGTCAATCTAAGAGAATGAGTGGCACTATTATTTACTTTCAAACACAATTAAAAAGGGATTGCTGTGCTAACTATAGTCTTTATATTATATCAAAATGGCTTAATCATTGAAAGTAATGATTTTTAAAACAGAAAATTATGACTTAGTAATGATTTTTGTAACTATTCACTTATTATACATCTCCATTAAAGCTGTAAGAATAGACCTCTTTTTAGCTAATGGTAGATTCATAAAAAGAGTCATGTCATTTATTTTGTTGCATTTATTTTATTAAATTTTTGGAGGATTTTCTTTCTTAACTAGATTAAAATTGAGATTTGTAAAATTATGACATAACATTATTAAAATTGACTTACATAATATAGAAAAGCCATCTGAAAAGTCTGTCTCCAAGTTATACCAAATACATTTCTCTTCCTGCAGTGGATGAATAATTGTCCATTTTGCTGGCCTAAAATTTCTTATCTAAATAAAGTTCAGTGTCCATAACTAACGTTCACTCCTTCATTCAACAGGTATTGATGGGGAAGCCACTAAGTCCATGACCCCACTCTGGCTTCTGGGGATAGAGCAGTAAACAAAACAGACCCATACCCTCTCTCTACTCAAGCAGCTTCCACTTAGCTGGGGGAAGACAATCCAAAAGCACTGTCTTCAGTGATCGAGTCAAGCTTGAGAAATGGAAAGCAGGGTATGGGGATGCAAATAGTAAGGAGAGTGGTGGCTCTTATAATGGGTGGTCAAAAAAAAGGTTGACAGGGTGAGATTTCAGGAGACTTGAAGGAAGCAAGAAATGACTTGTGTAGTAATTCTGAGTGAGACATCTTCCACAAAGATCCAGCAGCCACTGTAAGGAGGCCAGCAGGCTGAGTGCAGCCCCCAGTGAAAGGGGCCCCTGTTGCCCTTGTCAGAGATAAGGTCAAAGATGCAGAGGAAAGGCCCATCATGGACAGCCTTGTAGGCCTGGTAAGGACTTGAATTAGATCATGGTAGGGGAAGCCTGGGGGGACTTTAGATCTACATTACCTTTACTGTTGTGAAGCTGAGGTAATGTGGTGTTCTCAAGAGAATAATGACTAGGAGTGAGGATAGAAATAGACCAGTTAATGGGCACCCCGGTGGCTCAGTTGGTTAAGCCTCTGCCTTCGTTTCAGGTCATGATCTCAGGGTTCTGAGATTGAGCCCCACATCAGGCTCCTTACTCAGTGTAGAGCTTGCTTCTCCCTCTCTCTTCTCCTCTCCCCACTGCTTGTGCATGCTCTCTCTTCTCTCTCAAATAAATAAATAAAATCTTAAAAAAAAAAAAAAGAAAAAAGAAAGAAAGAAAGAAATACAGACCAGTTAGAAGACTATAGAAATAATCCCAGAAACTGTAGATAGAGATATGGACCATGAATTTTGTAGTAATCAAAGTTGTGAGAGGGGCGCCTGGGTGGCTCAGTGGGTTAAAGCCTCTGCCTTCGGCTCAGGTCATGATCCTAGGGTCCTGGGATCGAGCCCCACATCGGGCTCTCTGCTCAGCAGGGAACCTGCTTCCTCCTCTCTCTCTCTCTGCCTGTCTCACTGCCTACCTGTGATCTCTATCTGTCAAATAAATAAATAAAATCTTTAAAAAAAAAAAAAGTTGTGAGAAATGGTGAGATTCTGGCTTGATTGTAAAGGAACAGCCAAAACATATTTTCATAAATATTCTGATCATCTAGCAAATTACCCAAGCATTTGTATAGATGTGTTCTTAGTGTTGTAATCTGTTTTAATCTCTCAGTGAGGAACCACCAAAAGCAATCCCTCTCTGTTAACCTACAGTTCTGCTGGGAAACAAAATTGCAACTTGCAGAGTACATCTATTAAATCTTTAAAAAAGGAAAATACATGAGGAGAACACTCCTATAACAAAATTTTAAAATTAGCTATTACCTGTACCTGTCTACCTACTTGCCTACCTATCTACCTATATGCTGTATATATTATATTTTGTGTATGTGTATAAGTATATATGTGTAGATATATGACCTGATTGAACATGGTGGTATGATTTCATAAAAATAAAATAAATAGAAAAAGTCTGTTACATAAAGCCCATGAAAAACTCAAAATTAATTTAAACAATTGCAATTCTGTAGAGTTTTTTTTCCCCCCCTCTGTGGGGGTTGGTGTGGAAACTGTATTATAGAATTATTTCTGCATATATTCTGTAAGTTCTCAGGAAAGTTTATCTCGCAGTTAGTTTTAGGAGTCCCAGAAGAATTGGATGTGTAATAATAAACATGTATGTAAACATCAAAGGCAGTGTTTCAGTTATAGGATGGTCTTTAAATTAGCGTTTAAAATGTTTAAAAATGTTCCTTTCAACATCTCAGCATAAAATTGCAAAAAGGAGTTTTAATGTAAAACCAAATTCATATAGGCATTACTTTGTTAATGCATTCAGAAAGTCCAAAGATACATATTGTACCTTCAAATATGTAGCTGTTTGTTAAATGTCAGTTATTTTAATTGTTTGGCTAACATGAACATATGATACTCTTTGTTTTCAGAGTTTTCCTTAATTCATTTAATAATCAATTAAAATACTTAAAGTTCTCTGAAGCACATAGTCTCATCATTGTTTTATCTCCAAAATCTTCATTTGCCTTCCCTTTAGTATTTCTCTTCTCTCCTTCTGAGGAGGGTCAAAGTGAATAAAAATGATGGCCAGGTTTATAGGAGCTGAGAAGAATGAAAAAAAAAAAGCGTTTTTATTAATTTATTTTTTAACAGCTGCTTGGATTCAGTTTATGAGCAGTACGACAATGTTATTTCACTGTGTCACTTTGAATTCAGACTAGCAGTTTGAAACATTATACATCTTCTTAAGGCACAACCTACTGGTAAAAAGTAAAACAAAACACACAAAAAAACTACTCTTACTCTACATTTATGTCATATCGCATCAAGCAAAATTTAAACAAATCGAGAGTGCCCTCTATGTTCTTAAGTGTTAAAGCATTAAAAACATTGACACTAACAGAATAATACCTTTAAATTTTTCATCCCATCTAAAAATTGGGAGATGGGCTACATTTAAAATGAGAGTGTAAGGGGGTGCCTGGGTGGTTCAGTCAGTGAAGCCTCTGACTCTTGATTTTGGCTCAGGTCATGATCTCAGGGTCGTGCAATGCAGCCCGGAGATGGGCTCTCAGGTGGTCCTGAGCAAGGGGAGGGGGAAGAGGGAGAAAGAGAATCTCAAGCAGGCTCCACACCCAGTGGAGCCTGATGCAGAGCCCAATGCGGGACTTGATCTCACCATTCTGAGATCATGACCTGAGCCAACATCAAGAGGTAGGCACTTAACTGACGGACCTCCCAGGCACCTCTCAGCAATTTTATTCTTTTTTTTTTTTAACTTTTTTTTCTTACAATTTTATTTATTAGTTTTGACAGAGAGAGAGAGCACAAGCAGAGGGAGTGGGAAAGAGAGAAGCAGGCTTCCCGTAGAGCAGGGAGCCCGATGTGGGGCTCGATCTCAGGACCCTGGGATCATGACCTGAGCCAAAGGCAGATGCTTAACAACTGGGCCACCCAGGTGCCCAGCAATTTTATTCTTAATTGAGAAGGTAATTGAAATATATTTTACTCAGTTGTTTGTTTTCTGCTGGATAACTGAAAATAAATATGTGTTTATTACATACATATATACTTATTGGATCTAAATACGAAATTGCATGAGTTTAAAACATTCAAGGGTGAAAACAGAAATATATTTATAGAAGCACTGTATTTTTTCTTGTCACTATGAAGAAATTAAAGCAATTAAAATAGCGGGGTAAATATTTAAGTTGTGCAAAAGGACCATTTTTTTATCTTGCCTAATTTCTCAAACAGTTCTCTGCCATTTCTACAAAAGTATCTATTGTTAACGACTAAATAAAGATAGCGTAAGTTTAAAGCAAAGAATGATGAAGTGATTTCTTTATTTTTAAATAAGTAAAACTTCTTGATTTAAAAAAGAATTCTTATTATTCGATGTGACTTGGAAATATTATTTCAACCCAAATAAACGTAACTGTGATCACACTGAATCCAAAGCAGAATTCTTTTTTTTTTTTTTTCGTAAAAAAAGAAAAGAAAAGGAAAGGGAAAATAAAAAAGAAGAAAGGAAATGCTTTATTTTTCTCCAGGATTTTCTAGTCAGCAGGCTAAGCTCTCAGCAAGTCCCATGGAGCCATTCGTTATGTTCCTTCTGCCCTGTTAGTAAAACTCCTTTTCTTCTTGGAGTTAGACAGCCAGGAAAGGCATTCACACCAAAAGATTTGGTAGGAGAGCACCATCATGTGGTTAATTTTTGAATAACCCAAAGGGGAAAAATAAATTACAGTATCTTTTTTTATGTAGCCAAACATAGATCTGAATTTATTAAGTTTAAAACTCTATTTCTAGCTAGTTTGCATGCATGCATAAGCTTAAAGAAAAATAAGTGGTGTTCTTTGTTTCTGCAAATATTACGTCCCAGTTTTTGTAAGTATTTGTCATCCTGTCTTTGAAACAACCTTACCTAACTTCGTTCATCAGTCTCATAACCTCTAAACCAGCTCCCAAACCGAAATTACCAAAGGAGGTGGTTTTGCTCCCTCACAGGCATTTAAAGCTGTTGTCCTACAGTCTGTCCAAACTCAGACGGACCAAAATGGAATTCCTTCTCCTCTCCCAACAAAAGTGCTCCTGTTCATATCTTCTTTCTAGATAAGGCTCCGCCTCCTCCCCAGTTTCTTAACCCCCAGATCTAGGCTTTTGTTTATGCTGTTTCCGCTGCCATCAGCTCCTCTTCCCAAACAGGGCGTGAAGCCTGGCCGCTGATTTGTCCTGAACGTGGGTTAAAATTTCCCTCTTTCTCCTCCTACTGCATTGACTTGCCCTTGGTTATTCCTCCTACCACGGCGATGGCTATTCTCGGAGGATGGCACCTTGCTTGTCTTCATTTAGCTTAGCCTGTCCTCTGCTCTTCTCACTCTCATGCTTAAATCCTTTTTTTTTTTTTTTTTTTTTTTTTTCTCTTTTTTTCTCTCTCTCATTTTTAAATTTTTTTTTTTTTTTTTTTTTTGTTTCCATCATTCGTAAGATACAGAGCAAAGAGTGTATTTTTAATTTTCATCTCTTGCACACCGGTGACACGCCACATTCCACCTGTATCAAATTCACTGCAATTTCTACCAAATATGCTATTCTTCCTTTTGCATAGAAGACAGTGCCCCACGAGAGTATCTTAATTGGTTCCTTCCTTTTTGCTTTCTTTCTTTCTTTCTTTCTTTTTTTTTTCTTCAGTGTTCTCCCATACCTCACACCGAAGACCTCCATGAGTCCCTCAGGAAGTTGATCACTTCTAACTTCTTCCCCAAATGTCAGCATTTCTGTCAAAACACCTAGGATACTTACAGCATTCGTAGTTTAAATACATCTGATTATTTCTACTATATTTTAGCTGCCTAAAGGCGCTTCATTGTATCTACATTTCTGTTGTCACGATAAAGGAAATGCCTGAAATATACAGGATGTTTACATCTTTTGTTGACTAAAGGACACGTGTCTTAAGTTGGCTTACTGGTTTAATTTATGATGCATTATTTTTTTAAGTTCTCAATACTAAGTTTAACATACTTTATAAATTATATACGAATGAGAAATAAACTCAGAGAAGAAAGATAACTTTTTTTTAAAAATCGCATAGCTTGCAGTAAATTATAATATTTGTTTGAAAAGCATATGAGCTGTTGTAACTATTGTTACAAACAATATATGTTAGAAGTAAAATGTGAGATTGGTTATTCCAGGAAGCTCAAGAGATAATCGGCCTCCTTAGATAATCATGATTTATACTGTGTGTGCTTATAAAACATATATTTTACTTAAGTTAATCTTAAGTAAATCTTAAATCTTATCTTAAATCTTAAGTCTTCTTTCATTTTTAGGGAAAATCTTACCCAAAATTCTCAACTAGAAGCACTAGAATTTCTTTTAATGGTGTTTTTTGTTTTATTTTGTCTTACTGAATTGTCGCTGAATTAGGTACTGAATTTGTTCCAAAAAGTATTGTCACTAAAATAGGGGCGTAAAACTAATAATGCCCACGATTCTTAAGTTAATTCATTAAAACTCTCAAAAATTTGGAGTGCACAAAAACCCGGAATGTAACTTACGTGCGGAAAAATTAAATGCATTTCTAAAAAATAGTTCTGTGACAATTTTTTTTAGAATTAAGTTTAATGGAATATATGTTTCTTCACTTTAATAATTTTAGTTAGAAAATACTTTTCTGTCTGGTTATTCTATTGTTTTTTTTTTAAGATTTTTAAAAAAATTTTAAAACAGATGATGTTGAAATTTGTCAAAAACTAAAATTCAGGTTTTAAAAATGACCACATTTTATTTTTTTCCCCTTTGTTGTTCAGGCATTCTCACCTATGATATAACAACTTTTATCCCTCAATGTTATCCCTCAAATAATTACTTCATTACTTTTTAGTAAGTTGCTGAGTTGAATTCCTTCCTCAATGGCTATAGGATACACACAAACGTTCCCATCTACCCCCAACACACAGAACACACATTTGTCTCCCAAGTTTTACACTTTACACCATAGTATTTATTGTCACCCAATGTGCTACATATTTTGCATATTTCTCTACTGTTGTCCATCAAGTCCTAGAAGACATCAAACTCCTTGCAGGGAGTGATTTTGTCTGCTTGGTTCTAGTGCCAATAATGATGTCTGGAACATGGATGGATGTTCCAGAAATGTTTATTGAAAGACACAATAAAATGCCTCTGGAATTCTGCCCTTGATCTGAAAGTGTTATCTTTGTACCTTACCTTACCCTTACCTTCCAAGATCTTATCCCTCTTGCCTTTTCATCATGGTTCAGCCTGGTATGAATCTGTTCTCTCCTTGTCTTGAAAATCGTCAACCCTGTTTTGGATACAGGTACAGCTGTCACTCATTTGCATTGATTGAAAATTTTCCCTTCCATTGACCAGTAAGAACTACTATATGATTGAGAAAGTAGAGTCTTAATCACTTACGGATACATACCGTTGAGTGAAGACTGTACTCTCTTGGAGAAATAATACAGATACGTGTTAATCATAAAAATTGAACCAATGGAGGGGAGTGAAAAGTAAGTGCGATGAAAACACAGCTATGGAGGGTCAGAGAATGCCATAACAGGGTCCTCTGCTGAAATCAAGATGTAGGCTGGGGTGTGATCTGATTTGAAGCTTACAGATGTTTTCCAAGCTTACCGGTTGTTGGTAGAGTCTGTTTCTTCGTGGCTTTATGATGGAGGGCTGTGTTTCCTGACAAATATTGGCCATATTTCACTCTCAGCTCCTGTGGGCGTCCCTTAGGCACTTGCCAGGTGGCTTCTACCCTCACAAGTTTACTTCTTCAAGGCTGGGGGGATTGATTTGTACTGCCTTTCTTTTAACAGCTCTCATGATTAGGTCCGACTCTCAAGTAAAATCTTCTTTCTAGTGAACTCAACCCCATATGAAGAAGATCCCTTGTTATAGTTGCATCATTTATTTTTCCATAAAACTTGAATTCCTGGGTTGGTATCCGAAGCAATTCACAGGTGGCTCACACAGTCGAGGGAAAGGAATTATACAAGAGTGCAGGTCATGGGACAGAAATCTTGAGAACATCTTGGAATTCTACCAAAGCTGTTGTTTTTCAAATTCCTCAAAATATATCTACATTTCCACACAGCATCATCTAGACCCATGCTGAGGCCTGGAAAATACTAGGGAGCTATTGTTTTGCATTTTAGGTCAAAATTGCTTATTCCTCTTTGAAATGGAAAAAAAAAATTAGCAATTAATCTTTTATGTACTTTTCCATGACCTGGTCTCCAGCAAAGTAAGAGCTGAGAAAGTGGCTAAAAATAAAGATGAAATAAAGGTGATCTTTGCCCAGTTCCTCCTTGATACTCTGAAGAACAACTAAATATATTATATTGTGCTTCCCCATAGTTAGCTCTCTTACCATGCAGCTCCCTACAATGTCAACTGTTCCCTGCAAATTCCAGTCTTACTAAATTTACTTTCTTGAAACACCCTTAGAAGCAGGGAGTTACTCAATTAAATTCTTTTAAATCAATCATTTCCTTACTTTTCTAGAAAGGTTCATAAAATCAAATGGACCCCAAGCAATGCCATAAAGGTTTCTACTTATTGTGCAAGAGCCAAATTAACTCAACTTCCTAATAATGGAATTCTGTCATAGAAGATGATTAATTTTCTAAGAATAAAAAATAATCCTATTTGTTCTATACCTAATTCTAATATTAGAGTTTTCGTTGGTTGTAAAGTTAGATGAATTTCCTCCTTCAGCACCACCAGCCCCAACCCCCAAAAGTAGAGGTAGTTAGCCCGGTTTGGATCAGTCAGCTAGAGAGAGGTCAGTATTGATTCTCTTTGCTGTTTCTGGCTATTCATTTTTATAAAATGGCATTTTCCAGGGTCAGGGTCATGAAGAAGTAAGGCCATCTAGGATATTATTATGGCATTTCTCTTAGAATGTTCTTTAATTCTTTGATTACTGCACAATATAAGTTTTCAGTCTCAAAATAATCTATGTGTACAAAAAATTTCATCTCACTCCCTGACCACCAAATATTTGCCTGCTATGCAAGGTCAGAAGTTCTGGAAAGGCACAGACTATGTCTTGATATCCTGGCATCAGGACAAAGAAAAAGTGTGGAAAAGTTTTCAACCTTCTCCTTCCATTTCTGGCTTGAAATGGACTTTGAAGTGGGCATCAGTCCATCGGGTGGGTGTGGCATGTTATCAAGTAGGTAAATAAATGGCAGATCTTGTCTAGAATGAATTCTCCTAACCATGCAGATAATCAGGACCATTTTAATGTCTAGGAGAAATTGGAGAGGGAAAAGGGAAACAGTTGGTATTAGCTCCTATGTTCTAGGCCCACAAAAGGAGCACTTATAAGGTAGGACAGCTCAATTTGCTTTCTAGGCAAAAGGATCCAAGGTGTTAAAGTCAAAGTAGTTTTACTTTAGAAAATAGGAGTCACCAAAAAAGAAAAAAAAAAAAAAAAGAAGAAGAAGAAGGGGGGGGAGGAGGAGGAAGGGGAGGGAGGGGGAGGAGGGGGAGGAGGAGGAGGAGAAGATGATGAGGGAGTAGAAGAAGGAGCAGGGGGAGAAGGGGGGGAGAAGAAGGAGATGATGATGATGGGGTCACTATGATGGAAAATTATGTTAAACATTCATAGAGCATTTAGAATTTACAAAAATTCATGATCTATTTCTATTCAGCAATAGCCATAATATCAAGCATGATGTATTATACGTGCCATTCTTTACTGTTACCAGCTAAAAGATAAGTTGTAATTCCTAACAGAAAAGAGAAGAAAATGAAGAAAATCAATATTATATCGATAGAATATGCAAATAACTAAAAATATGGAAAGTAAAAGAGAACATTGAGGGGAAAGCAGATAAAAGCTCGAACAAAAATTTCGTGAATTGGATAAAATAGAGGAATAATTAAAGGGAAAATAAATATGGATTCCCCTGAATGAAGATTATTGTGAGCAAAACTTAAATGCCACATCTAGGAGGTATTTGCTCTAATAAACTCCGTGGACTTGTGAGAGTTTTTGAGGATTTCACAGTAATTTTTTAATTTTCTTTCTTCATCCTCAGAGAAAATGCCTACAACGACAATCTTGTCCTTAAGAGAGAAATATACTTCCTTTATTTCCCCCAGGTGTGCTGAAGCAAAAAACAGATGTGTTGACACAGCAATTAGCAAGTCATTGGAGTCATACCAGAGAGAATTAATCTAGAAAACAGAAACTTTTAAAGGACCCTGGAAGTCTCTATGTTAATTTCATGTTGTCTTGGTTTTCCATAGGTGATTAGAAGCCAGAGCTGTTGACCTTAAAGTTTATATAAAACACCACGGCAATACCATATATCCAGAATATGATATTTTCAGTTATTGGTAACATAAAACTAATACTCAGCATAAAAGTGAAAAGAAATAGTAGTAAAACTTTTTAGTTTTATATTTTTATAGAGAATCAGTGACTTCATGACTTCCAAATACTATATTTCACAATTTTCATTAATTTGATCACATATGTTTAAGTTATTGGTAAAATATCCTGACGATGCATTATACTGCCTAATAAATTATGTATATATATAATGCTGAGAAGAGCAGAGACAGAAATGCTTTGTGTAATTACCACTATGTATGTTTTAAATCCTGACTTGGTCCTTTTTTAGTGAAAAGACCTAAATATTCAAAAATGCTTGACAAAATGACGTTATCATCAAGCTAAGAAGAATTTATTTATTTATTTATGTTTGTTATACCAAATTTTTAACTGGAATATACACTGTCTTAACGATCTGATTTCAATTTTATTCTGTTTTAACTACAGCTTGCTTCCACTAGATGTCAGCATTGTATAAAATTAGAAAATGCCTCCCTTAAAATTTGTTTTCACTACGAAAATAAATGTCCTACTGAAGCACGTATGTTCACATACGTACCATTTTAATATATGCAGCTGATTATCTTTCTAAGTTACCTGGAATATTGTACAAGTGGGTCATTCTGAAAATATTTCGTAATTAAAAATTCTGAAAGGAGGACAAAATTGGTATTAACTTGCAAATGCTCTGAAACGATGTTCACCAACTTTGCCACAATTTGCCTGAATGTCCCTCTTCATTTTTGATGTGTCCCCATTACAGCCATTAGATTTTGAAACAAAGAAGGCATATACTTTTAAAGTAGAGGCCTCCAACGTTCACCTTGACCACAGATTTCACTCCGTGGGCCCCTTTAAAGACACAGCCACCGTGAAGATCAGCGTGCTGGATGTGGAGGAACCCCCGGTTTTTAGCAAACCGCTCTACACCATGGAGGTTTACGAAGACACTCCAATTGGGACCATCATCGGTGCTGTCACCGCGCAAGACCTCGACGTGGGCAGTAGTGCTGTTAGGTAAGAAGAGGAAACATTCTTATTTTCTGTGTGTCAGAAAAAGGGGAAAAAAAAAATGCTGTGTCCAAACCTGGGTGAATGATTCCTGTTTAGTGATAGGAATCTTGAAAATCCAATGCCTTTGCACGATAAGTATTAGGTGAGCGGCCTTGAGATTGGAGCAGAAACCTCTGCTGACAGTCCCTGTAACAGCGTTCGACGGTGGTGTGATGTTGGACGTGGCACTCCAGATAACCAGTCTCAACTTTTTATCTATAAAAGACATTTCATAATACAATCTCAGAGGATGATTTCCAAGGTTAATGATATATTTTCACAGTGCTTAAAATACAGTGGACATGTAATACATTTTTCAATTACTCTAAAATCTCTATCTCTTACCAAAAGTTAGCCTTTGAAAGAGATGGTGTTACCATTTGCAATTTGGAGTTCATTTTTTTTCACTGACGATCGTGTCCACTGATGAAAGCAATTAGAGCCAGTCCTGGGGTAAGATGAATTATGGAATTGTTCAAAGCCCAGACTTTACAAAGAGTTCCTATTGATTTAAAGATAGAAGGCTATGGGGTAGTGAGTCAACAAAGCCATCAATAGAGTAAAAAAATAATCTCTCTCTCCTCCTACCCCAAACCCATACATTCCATTTGCACTACTACTGAATCATTGTGGGATTTCCCTTTTTCTCACTTATACATTGATCCTGCAACATATTTTTTAAAAAAGATTTTAATTATTTGAGAGGAGAGAGGAAGGGAGGGAGTAGGAGGGAAGAAGATTAGGAGAAGAAAAAACATACTTCATGCCGAGTATGATGCCCCATGTGGGTCTCGATCTCACAACCCTGAGATCACCAGCTGGGCCGAAATCAAGAATTGGAAGCTTAACCGACTGAGCCATTCCGAGTGCCCTAGATCCTGCAAAATATTTTGAGTAATAGTAGTATTGATTCAGTTATGTTTCTTCTGTACATTTAATTCCCTGATAGTTGTCCACATCCCACATGTATACAAGTACGGGGAAACACCTCCCCACCACCCACCCACCCCCCAAAAAAGAGAGAGAGCGAGAGAGAGGAGAGACAGAGAGAAATATGTGATTTGTTCTGAATCTTCCACCACTAAGGGGTTGAACCTTCATATAGAAAATCAGACCAAAGAAAAGTAGGCTTTTAATACAAAAACACTATTGACATAGGGAACATGTAAAGATTTTATGCCACGGGGCAATAATAAAAAAATTCATAAATCATTCAGTGGTTACCTCAACACATTCATAGCATATAGGAAAAATCTCGGGAAAGGGCTTGGGCACGGTCAAGCTCTGCTTTTTGTATTCGCCTGGATCTACCTTCCAAACTGATCTGAGTGTCCCCCTTCTTGAAACATGTCAGTGGTCAAGAGAGAACTCTGAAAAAAACACATTTGTTTCGGGAAAGAGAAGAAAAAAGGCGATTACTGAGTGCCCCTACATGTCAGATCGAATGCTGGCTAATTTACTCACTGGATTCAAGTTGTTGTTGTACGTGTCCATATGACAAGGTGATTCACTCTCAATTGAACTACAGAAGTCCGTATGCGTCGCCAGAGTTTGTAGGGGCATTCTCAATCAGCTCCACTCGTAGCTGTTACGTATTAACCCGTTATCATTCATTCAGTCCTATAGTTGAGACCCTGAATGTGTTGTTGATAATTATGAAAGTGGAAAATGCCTGGTGAGTAGATTTACAGGTAATTTCAAGCGTATAAACAGTTATGGAAGAAATATGGAAGGCTGTAAAGAAAGTAATAAAAAGGTAAATAAATATGGATTGAAACTCTTTATGGTTCAATAAATGAGAATTTTGGCACACAGAGAAACAGGGTATCTAGAGAACATGCTATGTTGTTTAATTTACTGTATGTTCCATCCTTGAAGACTGATAAAAGCATGCTAGAGTCAAAATATTAGTAAAGTATGATTTTAATGCAATACATAAAAAAAATCAGAAAGTTTATTAGTAAAACTACCACCTGGTAAAGGTAATGTGAGGGTTACAGACTTGCAAATATAACATGTTTAGAGTTAAGACCCTGGTGTGAGGAATAAAGGAAGGCTACATTTTTGAGATACCCTGGAAATACAGGACTGGTTGGGGGGGTAGTTACTGTCACAGGAGCTGGTGTCTGACAAGAGCTACTTTATGTGGTATAAAGTACTAGTCATTTCTAATGGGTAGCAGCCTGACTCACTAAAGCTGTAGACACAGATGGATCTACGGGAGGGGTTGTCAAAAAACAGACCTGCTTTTGAATTAACATGAAAGCTGTCTTACTTCCATGTCCTTGGAGTAAATAATAAGCTTGAATCGTGTCAGTTGAGGAAACATGGGGTATGAATCATCTTTTTTTTTTTTTTTTTTGGTTTGAAAACATGTTAGTTCACTTAAGAATGATAGTAAAAAGGGGCGCCTGGGTGGCTTAGTGGGTTAGGCCGCTGCCTTCGGCTCGGGTCATGATCTCAGGGTCCTGGGATCGAGCCCCGCGTCTGGCTCTCTGCTCAGCAGGGAGCCTGCTTCCTCCTCTCTCTCTGCCTGCTTGTGATCTCTCTGTCAAATAAATAAATAAAATCTTTAAAAAAAAAAAGAATGATAGTAAAAATATGTTGCGAAAATAAGCATCAGAATGTGAAATTACTTGACATGTTTAGGTACGATCTGTTTGTTTTGTTTTCCTTTGCTTAACTGTCTTTTCACAGGTTGCTGTGCGAGGTATTAATTTAGAGCTATGTTACTCCATGCCAGTGGGTATTTTATTAATATTATTATTTTATTATCACTGAGCACAGCAAAGAACCAGAGTGCAATGGCATTAAGCAAGGATTGAAGCAATTTTGAAGAAAGGCTAGGAGTAATGACTTCAAATGCCTGTAGTTGACCTTTGAACAATGTGGGGGGAGGGGTTCAGGGGCACTGACCCTCTGCCTAGTCAGAAATCCACATCTAACTTGACTCCCCCAAACCTTAACTACCAAGAGTCTACTGTTGACCAGAAGCCTAACGGATAACATAAACAGCAGATGAACATGTATTTTATATGATGTATCTATCATATACTGTATTCTTATAATAAAGTAAGCCAGAGAAATAAAAATGTTATTAAGAGAATCATAAAGAAGATAAAGTAGATTTGTAAAACTGTACTATATCAAAGAAGACTCATGTGTTAATGGACCTGCCCAGTTCTACAAGTTCAACAACCCAGTTCAACAACACCTGTTGTTCAAGGGTCAAGTAGACCATGTCTGGTCCCCTGTCCCTAGTGTAATTTCTAGTTATTGTCTCCCTTTCTCTTCTAGTCTTTGCCATTGGATACGCTGATTTCTTGCTTCTCATCTTCTAATGCTCTATATCCTTTGGCTCTTATTACATAATTCATGGAATGATTTCTAGTTCATCAAGTGAATGGAGTGAGTGTGCCCACTATCAGTGAGTTGGGGGATATTCACAATAGTAGTCTCTTAAGCGTAGAATGAAATTTAAAATACGGGGTGCCTGAGTCTGTTAGGCATCTGACTCTTATTTTATTTTATTTTATTATTTTATTTTGTTTATTTTTCAGAGAGAGAACACAAGCAGGTAAACTGCAGGCAGAAAGAGAAGCAAGCTATCCACTGAGCAAGGAGCCCAATGTAGGACTCGATCCCAGGACTCTGAGATCATGAGCCAAGCTGAAGGCAGACGCTTAACCAACTGAGCAACCCAGGTGTCCCAAGCAGCTGACTCTTGATTTTGGCTCAGGTCATGATCTCAGGGTTATGAGATTGAGACCCACATCAGGCTCTACATTCAGTTTGGAGTCTGCTTCTCTCCCTCTCCCTTTTCTTCTCCCCTTGTTGTCTCTCTCTCTCTCTCTCTCAAAAATAAGTAAATAAAATCTTAAAAAAAATAGTTTATTTGTCCATTCAACTAACTAAAGAACATCTTCATTACTTCAAAGTCTTGGCCATTACTGATAAAGCAGTATAAAGATCTAGGTGCAGGTTTTTATGTGGAAATAAATTCTCAGCTCCTTCGTATCATTATCAAGAAGTGCATTTGCTGGACCATATGGTACGAGCATGCCTAGATTTGTAAAAAGCCGCTCAACTGTCTTCCAAAGGGACTGTAGCATTTTTCATTTTCATTATCAATGACTGAAAGTGCCCGTTGTTTGCATCCTCGCCAGCATTTGGTATTCAGTATTCCAAATTTTGGACATTCTAAAAGATGTGTAGTGGTACCTCATAGTTGTTATAATTTGCTGACTAGACGACTTAGTGGAACATCTTTTCATGGGCTCAGTTGGAATCTGTGTATCTCCTTTGTAAGATTTGTCCTGGTCTTTGACCAATTTTTAAATTGGGTTGTTTGTTTTCATTTTGCTGAGTTCTATGAATACTATTCAGAATAAGCAGGAAATTTAAAGGTGTTGCTCTTCTTTAATATTTTCAACTACAGGATAGATCCGATTGTAAGCAGGAGATTCTGATGGATGAGTAACTTGAGAAGACCCTATCTAAAGCTTACATATACTCAACTATCTCATTGGGAGTAGCTTCTGCTGAGTTTCTGGCTAACGACTACCCAAAGAGATCAAGGAGAGATTACAGATATGCAAATCAAGTCACTGATAAACATATAGAATTCAGATATAGCATTAAGTGATATTCGGCTCAGAACCAGCATTAAGAAATCTGGAAATCAGATTCACCAAAACTCAACTTTTCTCTCTACCTTTGTTCACACAATTCTATTCCCTCCATAAAATAGTTTCTCACCCTCTACTTCATTGCCTTCATCCTCAACTTCTGCCGTCTTAGGTGGCAAAACCATATGGATACTCACTGCCCATTCTTTTTTTTTTTTTTTTTAAGATTTTATTTATTTATTTGACAGACAGAGATCACAAGTAGGCAGAGAGTCAGGCAGAGAGAGAGAGAGGAGGAAGCAGGCTCCCTGCAGAGCAGAGAGCCCGATGTGGGGCTCGATCCCAGGACCCTGGGATCATGACCTGAGCCGAAGGCAGAGGCTTAACCCACTGAGCCACCCAGGCGCCCCCTCACTGCCCATTCTAACTCACTTCATCCTCCCAATATTGAGTTTTTCTTATCTTTTATGTTCACTAAAGACATTAACCATACTTTGCCATTTTTTTGCTCATTAGATAAATATGTATTCACTTTTTAGCCGCCCTCTCCAAAATGCAGAAAATGAAAAGATACTTGAGATTTGGGGATATTTCCTTGTTCTCTCACATACTAAATACAAAATTTAATTTTATTTTAAAGTTCTCTTGATAAATTTATCCTACTATATAGTGAAATATAGAATGTGTATGTATGTGTATGTGCGCATTTATTTTTTTTCCAAAATGACCATAAACAGACCTGTTATATAAATATAACTGGTCTTGGGCTCCTGGATGGCTCAGTCAGTTAAGCAACCTATTCTTGATTTAGTGTCAGGTCATGATCTCAGGGTCCTGAGAGCTGAGCCTCATATTGGGCTCTGCGCTCACTGAGGAGTTGAGCAATCTCTCTCCTTCTCCCTCTGCCCCTCCCCTGCATGCTCTCTCCCTTTGAAATTAATTAATTAATTAATATCTATATATTATTATATATAAATAAATATTTATAATATGTACCTTTATTGCATAATGAATATTTTTATATATTTATATATTATCATATATAATAATAGGTCTTTTTGTTTTTTAAAAGTTTGAAGACCTGGGTGTTTAGGGCTCAATCTCTGCTATTTTAACACGAGAGAGTCAAGAGTATACTTTCTTTTTTTTCCTTCTTTTTCTTTCCTTCTCTTTCTTTTTTTTTTTTCCAAATTGTTTCTCAGTTCCTTAGCTTCTATAAATGGAGTTAATAGAAGCAAAATGTCATCAGTACACTTGAAAGTAGATATCATAGATACCATACAAAAATCAACTTTGGACGAATAATTCTCTTGGGGGTCCTAAACCCATCACAGTAATAAAAAAGTTAAATAGGGCAAACTCCCCATATATTAATGTATTAAGCTGCTACTGTAGTGTCTAAATTCCACATTTCCTTTTACTTTTTCCCTGAATTTCTTTGAAATATTCCGTACCATCAGATTCCATCTGCTTTTCCATGTCTACCATTTGTACACAATATCTCTTATTTTTTTCATTTAACATTTTTTGTGTTGAATTTTCCCTGCATCCTTCAAGTGATCTCAAAGTTGACAATATATCTTTTGGTGGTGCTTCGTCTTAGCTATTTTAAATGTCAGTTGTCTCCACTTAGAATTAAGAAAGTAAATTGTGAAAGATAATTTCTGATAAAGAGACTAAAACAGTATTTATTTTTCTTTAAGTGCCCTTTAAAAATGCTCCCTTATGTAGAGTCCAGTTTCTCTTTTTGTGTAACTCTAATCGCTCTTTTGTATTCTAGTTTTTATTAGTTAACAGAGAGCAAACCAATATTGTATTTATGGCCTATTTTCTTGGAAAATACTTAATATTCAGATAGCAATTGGGAGAAAACATTTTATCCGTAAGGTTATATAAAATATTCATTAAGATAAATCAGTTAATCCTTTTTTGAGCACTGCTTACCCTATCTCTTTCCTTTAGCATTCACAATGTGAATTTTAATATATATATATTTGCAAAAAACTGGTCTGATAAAGGACTTTTCTCCAAAACATACAAGAATTCTTTAAAGTCAAGGATGAAGGAAATGAAATAAAGATTGAAAAACCATTTTAATTGAAGGGAACATAATTGTGTGAACAAAGGTAAAAAGAAAAGTTGAGTTTTGATGAATTTTACTTTCATATTCCTTAATACTAGTTTTAGGTTGTATAATCTATCAGTGACTGGATTTGTATGTTTGTAATCTCTCCTTAATCTGCTTGGAGAGCCATAAGCCAGAAACTCCCCGCAGTGAGACCGTTAAGTATATATTGGCCTCAGACATGTTGTATCCAATACTCATCCCTTAGAATCTCCATTTACGATTGGATCTAGTCTGTAGTTGACAACATTAAAGAACGACAACACCTTGGTTACAATTCCCTGCTTATTTTGATTGCATTGGAAATGAAAGAAGCATTCCCTCTGAATTTACACCAATAGAATGATTAAGAATAATTCACTTGAGATGTTGTTGATCGAGAACTTAACTTGCTATGAAGAGTGAGAAGATCCTTTGTAAATAAACTCATTGCTTTTTTCCTCACATGACCAGTCCATGGACAATCAGTAAAATAGGAGCTACTGCAAATAACATGTACCAGATGGACAAGTTGACTTTTATTTGCTGTGGTGACAACTAACTGTCAATGTATAGTGACATCAGTTTTTAAAGATTTTATTTATTTATTATTTGAAAGAGAGAGAGAGAGCAAGCACTCGAGTACTGGTGTGAGCAGGGTGGGGGGAAGAGGCAGAGGGAGAAGCAGGCCCCCCACCTAGCCGGGAGACTGATACAGGGCTCCATCCCAGGACCCTGGGATCATGACCTGAACCAAAGGCAGACATTTAACCCACTGAACCACCCAGATGCCCCAACGTACAGTGACATCATACTAACTAATTTATTCCTGGTTTTGAGTTGAGCGTTTTGGCCAGATTTGTTTAAACATCACAACTGACATTATTTTACAGTGAGAGAAACTGAGGCCCAGGAAGATCCAGTTATGTCTTCAGTAAGTATGAGAATAAGATTTAACCATAAGCAGCCGGATTCTAAAAGTCAAACTAATAGCTCCCCTTCTTCAGTGTGATTGAGTTACTCATCTAAGTGTTTGAGCTGCTTTTTAATCTTAAGATTGCTGAAAATATAATTAAAATATCATAGTTCTCAGTAGCCTATTAAACAAAATTGATAAAAAGTCAAAACAAGTCAGTAAAAATATACAATATTTAATTCCTTAAGATATAGTAGCTATGGACCTTATTAGATACTTGAAAGTACTCTAAACATTTTGCATCTGTTTCCCTGATGTAAACCTTACAACTTTAATTAAATCTGAAAAATGTTTAAATTATTATTTTTTAAAGATTTTGTTAGTGAGAACACATGCATGAGAGAAAGAGCAAGAAAGAGAAAGAGAGAGAGAGAGCACAAGCAGGGGCAGAGGGAGAAGCAGACTCCTCCTTGAGCAGGGAGCCTGATGCAGGGCTCCATCCCAGGACCCCAGGATCATGACCTGAGCTGACTGAGCCACCCAGGCACTGCCTAAATCTGGAAAATGTTTACTTGAACTATGACAATATTGACATTTGTCAGGCTGAAAAAACAAATACCAAATTATACAATTGTTTTATTAACAATTTTTTGGTATGTATTGAAATAAAATGTTATTTGAGATTCAGTACCTTTTATTTTTCTAGAACAACCACAAAGTTCTTATAAGATTTAGACATAACTGAGAATTTATTGACAACATTCCATAGGTCTGTAATACAAACTTACAGGTCTAATTTTCATGTGGATTGGATCTTGAGAGTCAATAATGAGTTTGTTTTTATTTTTAAACAAATTTTATATTATTCTAGTGATATACTAAAGGAAATCTCAATGGCTAAGTGTCCAGATATTAGTTGTCTGTCAAATAAATAAATAAAAATTTAAAAAAAGATACATGAGAAAACTGAGACTACCAGTTTAATATTGAAACTGAACCCAAATTAGATTAATATTTGCCTAAACTTTACTTTCTTCCCACTAGAGCAAGCTGCTTCAGAGTCTCTGAAGAATAAACCAAAGTCTGGGTATAAAATGTTGGGGGAAGATAAAGTTAGCATCCAGTTACATAAATGGATACAAGTCAGATCATATAGGACTATGTAAAAATGACTTGAGAAGAAAATCTTGGGGTGCCTGGGTGGCTCAGTCAGTTGAGCATCTGACTTCGGCTCAAGTTGTAATCTCAGGGTCCTGGGCTGGAGCCCCAAGTCAGGCCATGTGTTCAGCAGGGAGTTTGCTTCTTCCTCTCCTGGTGCCCCTCCCTCTGTCATGCTCCCTTTGCCTTTCTCTCAAATAAATAAATAAAACCCTTAAGGGGAAAAAAAAAAGGAAAATCTTAATTAACTACAGGGAAATAAAATATAACAACTATTTTTAATAACTGTAGATTATGATGCATTTATCTTTCTTTAAAGATGTGTTTTAATCATATTATGTGCTTCCAAATGAAAAATTTGAAGACACAAGGGTTATGCCTTTATTAAATCATTATAATTTTATAAAATGTTTACTTTTACATCAAACAAACAAGAGAAGCTCTCTAAACTATCTGTAACTCTTAATTTTACTAAGAGAAAAGTTAGAATGAGGAGGAGGATTAGGGAAAAAAAAAATGAAGAGGAGCTAATAGGAAAATGGCAACTACTATTTAAAATGTTCGAAAGAAATGTTAGGATTTCTAAGAAAAGCATGTAATTGTGATTCTTGATGAAGCAATTATAATCTTAGTGTTGTTGTATGTGGCTTAGGTTCTTAATAAAATGTGGAAATAAATTGAACTGAATTTACTTTCATTTAATTATCTTCCCCAAGACAAAAACAAACAAATAAAAAAAAAAAAAAAAAAAAACAGAACAAAACAAAAAACAACCAGTGACTAAGAGAAGACAGAGGGAAGAGATTTTGATTATTATCACATTAACAAAAAAAGTTTCCTACCTTGACCTGAATCATTACTCCTACATCTTTATTGCTTAAAGAATGAGATGTAATACTTTTTAGAGTAACTCGGTACCATCAAGTACTTTTTACAAAATGTGTTTGAGAATTTAGCTTTTCCATTAGCTGTGAGAAAGTTATTAGGCAAATTAAAAGACACAATTTTAAGGAGAATGCTTACCTAATGAAGAGAAGAAAACTTTTTAAGGCATTTCTGAAAACTCATTTACAGAAAAGTAATAAAATTGTACTCTCTCAAGTGGTCTGCACAGATTAGGTTAATGCGTTAATTTTTTATTTCTATTCAGTTGTTAAAACAGGTTTCTTAGCAACAGTGGCTGCATACTTATATGAACTATACATTTGTTTCATCATATATAGATCATAAACACCTTTAAAAAATTAAATCTTATCTACTTACCAAATAAACATAAGGTGATTCAAATTCTGTATTTCAGGGCTCTGCTCATTTACACTGGTGTGTGAGGACAAATGAGACAATCCATTATTACACTGTTGTGATTAACTGCAATTAAAATATAATTCCAGCCTTAGGTTGGCTGTGAGCTCTGACAAACCTAGAGCAAACATGGGATCTACACTCTGGGAGAAATTATCTCCTGAAAAATGATCTAGACATTTTAGGACAGGGTCATGTCTCTTCTGAAAATGTCTAGGAAATTCTAGGAAATGTAGGAGTAGTTCATTTCCAGTTTCACTGATGGCCAGTTCTTTTAATTGCTATCTTGGGCAGGACATCACAATGGAAAGTGGTGGTTGTTGCCTTATGGTTACGGTTTAGTCAGACCCAGGGGTCAGTCCATCACACAAAGACAGGATGTCAGGGCAATGCCAGGACCTAGTGCTAGAGCCACCATCTTGCAGTCTGATCAGCTGTAGGAAGATGCTGAAGGTGTACTGTTGAGTAGAAAAGGGTCAGACAAGTTTCAGTAGGACTCCAGAAGAAGGCAGGAAACTTTCTGAGAGGATCACATCCAGAGAAGGGATGTACCAAAACTCTATGAGGTGACAGAGCCAAAGATTAGATGCCAGAGAACAGTGAGTAAGAGGTAAGCAAAAACATGGTTGCGTGGAACAGGGCCTGGCCATATGTACCCGTGCTCTGTGTTTTAGGGGTTTGTGTGGGAGCTTTGTAGTTTAGGTATCTTAACGTTTCTACTTTGAAGTACATGACTTGGCTAACTTTGTTTGGCCTGATGTTGTCTGCTTGTTGACCTCGCTGTGATTCCCAGGCTAGAGTCATGGTGATAAATATATTGCTCATTGAGCATTTTGGTGAGCAGAGCCCTTTCACATAAAATGTCCTATTTAAAAATGGTAAGATTACAGGATGATAGTTATACAGAAAACATCGATAAACTGGTTCAAAGACCAGCTCTAAAACTTTCCAACTATGTGAACTGGGGCAGATTCCTTAGTATCTCTGTGTTTCAGTTTTTCCATTGGTAAAGTAGGGAGATGAATAATACTTAGTTTTTAGGGCTTTTGTAGGACTTTAGTAAGGTAATACATGTAAGTATTTAGAACAGTATCTGGTACATGGTAAGATTTCAAAAATTTTATTACTATGATAAAAATATGTGTTGGAAAAAGATTTTTTCACTCTATATATCTGCTACATAAAGATTTATATAAATTCAGTTTCTGGGTTTTTTTTTTTTTCTAATTAATTTTCTTGGATTGTTCTAGTCCAGCTGCTGCACATAAAGAAGGCAACATCTGTTGTTAGCAAATAGGTAAGCTAATAAAGAAGATAAAGGGACATTATTAGCTAAGTTCACTGTTTTGTTTATTTTATAGAAAGTTGTCCTGATACACAGAGTAATAAAACAATAGTGGCTCTTTTATATGTGTTTGAGGAAAATACTTCTGTACAATTGCCGCATTGTCAATTACAAAATTGCCCCTCAGTTTCCACAATATGATTTTTTTTTCTTTTTCTATCTGCGGAAATGAAGATTCTACGTCTGTTCTGGCCAATGTTCTTTGCAGCTGAATTCAGACGGTTCCCCCTCCCCAGATCTTCTCACAGCCACCATGGAATCTTTCACTACTTGGAAAAGTTTTAATATTCAGCAGGTTAAGGAAACCCATGGTCAGCTCTAGAATTTTAGTCTCTGCTGAGCTTTCAAGGTGTCAAGACCCTAAAATAATATGAACAGCAGGAGTACTAAATCTTTCATTATTTCCAGTTTCCCCTTGAGCATACTAACTTTGCAATAAAGAAGCTGTCATTGACACTCTTCTTTATTGCAAGGTGGGTAATAGCTACGGGGAGAAAAATAAGAAACTGTATCAAGTTAGCCCGACTGCCATTATGATTCATGTGTAATCATTGCACATTTGCATCCACTCTCTTTCTACACAGGTACTTCATAGATTGGAAGAGTGATGGGGACAGCTACTTTACAATAGACGGAACCGAAGGAACCATTGCCACTAATGAATTACTAGACAGAGAAAGCACCGCGCAGTATAATTTCTCCATAATTGCGAGTAAAGTTAGTAAGTATGGCATGGACAGAATCAATGTTACACTGCAATTCTTTGGATTGAACACTCTTAAACGAGTCCCTGTTGAGGTTTTTTTCATTTTTTGTACTGACAGCTGAGTGGTCTCCTGGGGAAACTCGGAAACCTGTTCCTTTTCCTCAGAGCATAAGTCCAGAGGAATTGTGACAGCTGCCAATGAGCCCTGTTTGCAGACTTGCATGAATATCTAGCAGCGCATTTCATTGTGTGACCTCATTCCTTTCCACGCTGTGCCCTCCAATATCACCCACCGGCGTTCCAACTTCTCTTCCACACCGGACCTCCGTAGACAGTATCAGCAGCTCCTGAGGCCAGGCAGGAGGAATGAATTCTCACACGGAATCATCCATTCTGAAATAATTTCTGAAACTGAAGAGAGTATTTTAAAATCACCCCCTTCCTTCTCTCTCCTTTCCTTAGAATGTAATTTTAATGTATTTTTTTTTTTTTTAATGAATGTCACTGCAATATACAGGAGCTTTAAGTGCTTTTCTTTAAGGAGTCACTCAAAATCGAAAGGATTGTTAAGACCGATCCCTTGTGTTGATTTCTGCTTGGTCCAGAAGAGACTCCTCTAAACTGAGAGTGACATAGCTCTCAATATGTTTGTCTGAACAACCTAGGATACTATCACGACTTCCTAAGGTAACAGATTGGGGTGGGGTGGGTGGTTATCGATGTAGTTGTCTGCACAAGAAAGTGCATCTTCCCATCCATCTGCTTACGGTCTTTTGAAAGATTTGGGGAAATCCCTTCTGAGCATCTTTCATTTTGTTTCTTTCTCATTTTATTATGTTTATCTGGTACACATACTGTGGCAGCTAATTTCATTTTTCTATGCAAGGGAGAGCTAACTGTGAATGCTTCTGTTGAGGGGTTTTTGTTCAGTCTCAATTCAATGGGGTGTAAATATTAAATAGTTTTGTTTATCTTCAACAATTGCTTCCAAATATGAATAGTCAGACACCTATTCTCAGGCCTTAATGGTATCTTCAGCTGATTTCATTATGTTGTCATTACTCTGATTATTAAGGGTAAGACGAACGTAAAAGAACATGCAGTGTCCACCTTGTTTACTGGAACACTGACCTGTCATGGGAGTAAACTCACTTCCCCAAGGCTGCCATACTTGGGAGGTCACACACTGGTGGTCAGGTTGACCATCGCAGTTCAGCTCATACCTACCAGTGTGCTTTGTATGCGGGTGAATCTGTCTTGGGATCTCTAGCCCAGGCCATTTGTTAGCGGAATACCACAATGCAACCTCTACCAATGCCCCGTGAAATGGAACATACACCCAGACCAACCCTGCCCAGATGCTTACCTCACAACACTGGGAGAAGGACTAAAACAGTAATTAATTCAAGCAACTGCATTTTAGGGCCATTTGTTGTTACACAGGAATAGATGACCGCAGAACTCAAGCACATCGTAAGTTGAAACGGTGGCCCTCGCTGGTGGGGGGATAGATTCTCCGGCTAGAGAATTAGAGTGGAAAGGACAGAGGCAAGGACAGATACATGAGTCTCTCTTACCTGCCCCCATATAATACTCCATTGCTTGCCACTGCTTCTAGGGCTAAAAAGGGACTGACAGTGAAGGCAGTTGCCAAAACTTTGTCTTCTTATGTGATCTTTGAGTTATTTGATGTAGGGGGGCTCTGGACATCCTATCCACATAGGAACTTGATTTGGGAACCCAAAGTTGGGTTCCAACCTCTTAATTCCAGGGTCCCCTTGCATAGAGAGGACAGTCTTCTTTGGAGAGTTTATAGCATGATTTCTCAATTTTAGCTTCCTGTTGTGCTCATTTGACCCTGAGGAAACTCACACATCCTTGTCACACTGGACAGGGACTTCCCAGGCTGTTCTACTGAATGGTTTCTCTGTGCAGCCATCTCCTTTCACATCTGCTCTCCTTGCTCAGTTAGGCTCTGAGAGCGGATCATCCAGTCAGCGGCCTGAGTAAACATATCATCAGGAGAACGGAACGCCAGTCTCCCCTTTTCAGAGGACACCCGTTTTCTTTATGGTGTTTTCCTGGTTTCCTTTCACATCTGGTATCTTTTTCCCCCTCCTATACCATATCCTATTCCATTTGTTACTCATTATTCCTTTCATATTAACTTTGAATTATTTTGCTCAGAAGGTTGGGGGATAACTTAACTATATTATAGTTAGAAAATAAATGTTGGTTTTCTAAGATCTTTGGCAAATGTGGTGAATGTGAATTAAACTGTGGAGTGTAAGACCTCCCTGAACCATTCACTCTAATGGCTTGCATATAATAAGTGACAAATAAGCAGAGACGGTCTCTTCAAGTATTGCCAAAGGCATATTGATCATAACAAAATATTATTTATTAGAAACTATCTAATCTTACCTAAACCTTCCTATTAATAGACACAAAAACCATATTTCTTGAAGTAGGAATAGTAGGCTTCCATACCTTAACTCAGGGTGAAAGTCAGCAGATAGTTCATTAATCACCTGGGGCTCAGGAAGTTCTCTTTCTCCCCAGCAGCTGTTTGGACCACCCAGACCATCACCATGGTGTGAGGGTTGGATAGTAGTGGGTCTGGTACCTCGTCAGAGACTCTACTTGGCCCACCTAGACAATGAAATGAGGGTGTGTGCACTTTTGCAGTAGAAGTACCTGACACTGAGCCTCAATTTTAGATTTTTCTTTTTTTTAATTTAAAGATTTTATTTATTTATTTGACAGACAGAGATCACAAGTAGGCAGAGAGGAGGCAGAGAGAGAGAGGAAGGGAAGCAGGCTCCCCGCTGAGCAGAGAGCCCGATGCGGGGCTCGATCCCAGGACCCAGAGCCCATGACCTGAGCCGAAGGCAGAGACTTAACCCACTGAGCCACCTTAGATTTTTCAGGCGCCCCTTAGATTTTTCACATTTAGAGAAATCTGGGGGTTTTTTAGCTGTCAATATGATTAGGGCATATGCTAGCTCTAGTTTTTACCTAAATGCAAATTAGAAAACCCTTGTGTGTGGATTCTCATTAGTTATGTTGGTCCTTACTGGGAAATATGCAGAACTGGAACTTAGACACATAATATATACCTTATCCATTTATCCATATAGGTGTGTGTATAAATCTTATACAGTATAAGAGTGATGTTAAATTAACATTTCTAAAATAGGTACCCCTGTTCTGTTCCAGTACCTATTCCAAGACCACTGTGTAGATATTAGACCCCAAGGAAGTCTGCTGGGGTAAATGCTATGTATCCATGTGAAAAATAAGGAGGCTGAATGCATACCACACAGTAATTAAAGATTTACAATAACAATAGCTTATTATGGGTTTTATTTTGCTTGAATTCACAGAGTTTAAAAGTAAAATTTATTCATATTCTAATGCATAAGGCTGTTTTCATTGATCAAACTAGCCAACTGAGCAGGAAACTATGCACATGGTGAATGACTGAGAAATAAATAATTTACACTTATACTGCCAAGGAGAAAAAATTATGTAAGTATACCTTATTGCAGATTTAACTAGCATGTGTTTTGGCCTGACCCTCACATAAAAAATCTCAGGCGAAGGAAATGTTACTATGATTGAACAACTTCCAATTAATTAAAATACAGTCATTAATCAGTGTTGCTATAGTTGGAGATCCAAATAATTTTATTAGACTTCTAATAATCCTTTTATCCTTCATTACTTTGCTGTTTTTATGATAATAATCTTGACAATTTTAAGAAAGATAGAAGTTCCAAAACTTCACTTCTTCAAATTATCAGAAACTTTCAGTACACAAATGTTTCCAATTTTTTTCAGCACTACTATAATAGCCATCGTTAGGCAAAGATAATTAAAGCCTTAGAACATATTTTATATAATTGTGAAATAAACACATGGTCCCAGAGACAATTCTACTTTTCTTGGTCAATAGTTATCCATTTATTTGCATTTATTATGAAACTGGTCAAAAATCAGTGAAATGACTCCCTAACTTCTATATTTGGGGAAAATTTTGTATTCAAGTATATCATTATGAGTTGGGATTAAATTGTTGGGTAATTATTTTTTTGAGGTTATTTGGTATATAGAGCTATTTTGTTATAACTTCTTTTTACTTCACAATAATGCAAATGATAACATTTTCATGTGTACAGAAAAATTAAACTCTGGCATTACTAGCCACAATTCAAGCTAAACATAAATTCATACATGTGTTTTCATAAGTTTTTATAAAATATCATTTATGTGCAAAACACAGCTTGTGAGTTATGAGAAAAATGAGACTGAAGTCTATGCTTAAGGATATTAAAGTGTAGGAGCAGTCAGAAATTCACCAAAATAGAGAATTTTAGTAAATTATAACAATGACAATTATGGTTAATTCCAGGGATTTCAAATAAAAGGGCGTTCTTAAACAACCTCCAGGGGGAAGTTGTGAAAGGTTATAAATGACCAAGTGTGATCATTCAATGATAAAGGGTTTAAACATAAAGAATTAGATTTTGTGATGGAATTTTCTGAAGAATTTCATCTGCCTGCATGCCATAGAGTTAGCCATGAAGTGATGTTCTTAGACCAAATGAGAAGAAAGTATCTAATTTGTCTGAAATAATAATAATAATAATAATAATAAATAAAGAATTCTACTAGTTTAATATGCACTAAATTAAGATGAGTGTTATGGTCCACACTGTGAGTGTGAGAAAATGTAAGCTCCAAGATAATTCGTTGTAGCTCCGTGTCACACTGGGCGTGGTGACCAAAGAAGATGGGAATCCTGGACTCTCTCACTCCAAAACAGAATCTCACAAGGACAATCAGTCACTTGCCTAAGCTTATTAGATATATTTTGAGTAAGTTATTAATTGAACTAGTCAATGTGATTTTCATATGCATAGATAGAGTACAATATAGTGAAAAATTATACATTTGCAATGTACATAAAATTGAGTGGACGTTTTTGTTAGTCCATGGGGCACCTGGTGACTCAGTCATTAAGCATCTGAGTTTGGCTCAGGTCGTGATCCCAGGGTCCTGGGATCAAGCCCGACAATGGGCTCCCTGCTCATCAGGAAGCCTGCTTCTCCGTTTCCCACTCCCCCTGTTTGTGTTCCTTCTCTCACTGTCTCTCTCTGTCAGATAAATAAATAAGATCTTAAAAAAAAAAAAAAGAAAGAAAAAGAAAGAAAGAAATTTTTGTTAGTCTTGACATCTATTTATCTATCGTCTATCATCTACCTATTATCTATCTCTCTAGATTTGTTAGACTGCTTATCTATTGTAATTCTATAGTGAATTGGCATGTTTCAGAAATTTGATTGTGTACTGACTGACATCTATTAACTACTAGTATAAAATCACCTCTTTTTTTCATCAAAATAATGGGTTTTATTTGCTTTCCAAATACTAATTTCTGTGGTTAGATTAAAGTCACTTGAGAAGAATTTTTAAAATTGTAGAGAGTTTAATATGAAGTGAAACAACACCTACGGTCTTACTGACCATGGGTTAAGAATTCAAGGAAAATATGCTGAAGATCGTGGTACCAGTGGGTCACGATACACAGAACTTTCCTGTTTTATCAGCTGTACTGAACCCACTTTCTCCTCCCTTTAGTCTGTTTTTGAAAGAATATTTGTTCACTGATATTTTCAATTTGCTAGAAGGCATTAGGCTCTGTGTTAAACTCTGGAGGTTTTAAGATGAATAAGAAGGAATTCCTGCTCTAAAGGAATTCTGAATATCTAAGACTTTATGTTATTACAAATATTTAAAATTAATGAGATGTTTTCTCTAGTGTTTCCATTGGAGAAAAAATTGATTGGCGGTATTTTTAAGGTTCCTTTTTCTTTAGAGATCAGTTTTTGTCACCAACAGCATAGAAAGTAATATTTGACTTTAGCATAGATATATATGAATAATTTAAATCCTCTTTATGAATTGCTCAGTCTAGATACAGATCATACTACTGTAATTGAACAGAGCTATTATTAGATATGGTTTATCTTAACTTGCAATTTCAAAATGAACTGATTTAAAGAGAAAAGAGAAAGAAAGCTTGTGTTACTTATTCATTGCATCTTGTTCAGTTTGCATTATAATTCAGTTTTTTTGTCATAAAAAGCTAAGACTTCATTCTTGAAGTTATTGTAGTTGCAATTTAGTACATAGTCACAAAATTAAATTTTTAACACTGATAGTTATTCAAAAGCAGATGTCCTCTTTAAATAAGGAAGCCTACCCGTTCCAGCATATTTTAACATACTAGGAACCCTGTGTTTGTCAATGCTTTGCAGTTTTCAAAACATTTTCAACTACTTTTCTCACGGGTCCTTGGAAATATCCTATTATTTGGCCAGTATTTATTGAATATTTAATACATAATTTAAAAAAACCCACCACTTTGACCATTGAATGCAAATGGGATCTCGCACAGTATGGTGACCTCAATAGCAGCGTAGGCATTACTCTTTGGAATTAAGTATTTTGGGGGCACCTGGGTGGCTCAGTTGGTTAAGCAACTGCTTTTGGCTCAGGTCATGATCCCAGGATCCTGGGATCCGGTCCAACATCAGGCTCCCCCTGCTCTTCGGGGAGCCTCCTTCTCCTGTTCCCTTTGCCTGCCACTCCGCCTGCCTATACTCTCTCTCTGTCTGTCAAACAAAGAACAAAATCTTTTAAAAAAAGTAAGTATTTTCACGTACATGGGAAGATCTCAGGTGGTGTGCCTCCTTATTCTCTGAGTTAGTTGACAGATATCATGGACCAGTGAAAAGCATAATAAGACTTGGACTCCAGTCGTGGATCTGACAAAAAAAAAAAAAAAAAAAAAAAAAAAAAGTAGGGCAGGATTATACCAAAGTTTTCTCACCTTTAAGTGGGGAATTACAGATCTGTAATTTTCAAACTTGTACATCATTAGGATACTTTGTCAAATGAAATCTTATATGGAATTCCAGTGTACTACATTGAAGAGAACTATGGATAAAGCCAATGATTTTTCTTTGCCACTATAAAACTCCTTAGCCCTAAGGAGGATATTATGAGGGGCATAAGTTCATATCAATTCTAACTTCCTTTCAAAATTTAAAGCTTATTTTTCCCATCCATGAGCATGGAATGTTTTTCCATTTCTTTGTGTCATCTTCAATTTCTTTCATCAGTGTTCTCTAGTTTTCAGAGTATAGGTCTTTTACCTCTTTGGTTAGGTTTTAATATTGCGCTGGAACATTAAAGAAAAACCTTTTAAAAATAAATAAAATGTAGTTTTCCTAGGATTTATTAAAGGTTACAATGCTAGTTACTAATGAACCATTTCTAAGAGATTTCCGATTATAGGTCCCCAAAATGGACATACCTTTGTGTCTCTCCTTTCCCATATGTTCTTCTGACAGTGAAACTAACATTCCTTCAAGAAGTGGGTTCAGTCCTTCTTCCCCTTGAATTTCGAAGTGGACTAGTGACAGCCCTAACAAATGCAGAGGAGATGCATTTCTATGTAACTGTGTTAGGTCATAAATCCAAGAGTTTCTGCCCGGATTTCTCCCATTTTTGAAGTACTTGCCCTTGAATTTTAGCCACTATGCTGCAAAGAAGCCCAGTCTACATAAAGAGACCATGAATGAGTATTCTTGTCTCTACCTCCAGCTAGGCTTTTAGCAAAGAACCAGCGTCAAGTACTAGCCATGTGAATAAATGAAACTTTAGATAACAAAAGCACCAATTCAGGAAGAAATGCCAGTCTTCCTTTCTTTTTCCTTCCTTCCTTCCTTCCTTCCTTCCTTCCTTCCTTCCTTCCTTCCTTCCTTCCTTTTTCTTTCTTTCTCCTTCCTTCTTCCCTCCCTCTCTCCCCTCATCTTTCTTTGTTTCTTTGTTTCTTACTTGCTTACTTTCTTTCATGGTTTAGGTACATTTCATTTGTTTTCTTCCAAGGTCATTCTACAAAAGAACAGATGTAATAACTGAAGGCCAGGCAAGGGGGTGAGAGCAACTTCCTCTTTCCCACCACCTATCCCTGTGTTCCTCAGTTGTGTCACTGCTCCTGTGCCTGGGGGGTAGAGAGCTTACTACTTTCATCTCCCACCTTGCCCAGAATGGGACCTACCACCTAGCACCCCCTGCCCTCAGTCCCCTTTCCCACATGTCGATCCTGGTTACAGGTGGCCATGGTAAGAACTGTTGGGATCCAGTAGGAGTTTTGAATCCCAGAAGGCCATGGGCACAGCCTGTGAATACTCATTTGTCTAATTTGGTGCCCCAGAAATGTTGTTGGGTCCAGCACCTCAATCACAGAAGCCAGCAGCACATTCTCTGGGCAGAGAGAACCAGAGCTTCAGACCTTAGCCAGAAGCTGTGCAGGTACATACTGTCGGACTTGAAGGGACAGTGACCATCCTCCCACATGAAGAACTGGCATTGGATGGTCCAAGCCTTGAAGTTCCTGATGAGTTGCTTCTTCTCAGCCTCCTGGGTAAGCCAGAGTTTGTTGGGGGTGATGTAGCTAGAATGGACATGGTGCTGGGGACAGGCCTTCATGATGTTTTCTGGGAAGTCCCGTCACCTCTTTTGCCGGGGTGCATAGGTGCCTAGGCAGTGGGTGTGGATGAAGTTGGGCAGGAGGCCTCTGACTTGTCCCACACCTTGTCCATTCAGGTGCCACACATGAAACCTTGACTTCCTGCTTCCTCTCAAGGTCCAGGCACTGAAATGGGGCCATGATCTCCTAGGTAGGGTTTGCCTTGGGCTGAGAGTGCTGGGAATAACTATGATACCTTTCAGCAGATAATGGAGACAGGGAGTTCTGGAAACTGTCACCAGCCTCCTCGCCTTGCTGACCAACCCCTCTAGATCAGGATCTGTGCCTCAGCAGGCTCCCACTCAGCTGCAATCCATAGGAACAGAGGGCAGGTAAATGGACTCAGACCCCCCATTCCAGGCTGCTTGTAGCTATGGAGGCTGATAGCTGTATCTATCTCCATAGAAACAGAAGCCTCCCTGGAAATATCTGCAGACCTTGAATACCTTCCTGTAGTGAGTAAAGCAACAGCTGGACCCCTAGTGACAGGCCCTGTGGGCAAGATTTCTGCATGGTGGTTGAGAGCAGGGGCTACTTGTGTTATGAGGCCCTGCTGGGCCCATTCCAGCTCAAGCCCTAGTGAGAATCTTTTCTTTAATATATATTTTAATATTTTTTATGACCCAGATTAGTTATCTATTGCTACATGATAAATTATCATAGAGTTTCTTTGGGTCAAGAATTCTGAAAGGGTTCCTTTATTTATTTATTTATTTATTTATCATTTGGATTTTATTTATTTGAAAGAGAGAGGGGCGCCTGGGTGGCTCAGTGGGTTAAGCCTCTGCCTTTGGCTCAGGTCATGATCTCAGTGTCCTGAGATCTAGCCCCGCATTGGGTTTCTGCTCAGCTGGAAGCCTGCTTCCCTCTCTCTCTCTGCCTACCTCTCTTCCTACTTGTGATCTCTGTCAAATAAATAAATAAAATCTTTAAAAAAATAAGTAAAAGAGAGAGCAAGAAAGAGAGAGCAAGTACGAGCAGGGAGGGAGGGGCAGAGGGAGAAGCAGGCCCCCTCACTGAGACTGTGACCTGAACCGAAGGTAGACACAACTGATTGATCCACCCAGGCATCCCTGAAAGGGTTTGTCTAAAAAAAGAATGGCTTACTATCTCCTCCATGAAATCTGGGAGACTTGAGAGCTCTGGGTCTGGAATCTTCTGAAGACTTCAGAAACCCAAAGTCACTAAAACTTTATGCTTTCTGCAGCTAATCCAGCCCCAAGGAGCAGTATCAGACTTATTATCAAAGAAGACAGCATATTTGGGATTCGTTCAGGTTGTGGTAACACGTGTCACTATTTTGTTCGTCTGTTGTTGAAGTAATTTTTATTGTATGGATATGTCACACAATGGTTTTCCATTCACCAAAGATAGACATTCGCATTGTTGTCAGTTTTGAAGTGTATGCATAATACTTCAATGTGCATTTGAACACAGGTTTTTGTGTGGGCGTTTCTTTCATCCTCTTGGGTAGAAAGTTAGGAGGGGAACTGTTGCATTTTAAGTTTATGTTGAATGTTTACAGAAAGTTCCAACCTGTTTTCCAAAGTGAATTTCCTGTTTCCATCACCAGCAATCCTTTCCATCAACAGCCCATTTTATTTCTCTAGGCAATGATTTGTGAATTTCTGCTTATAAGTCCTGCATTTATTTTGTTAAATTTATTCCCATATATTTTATTATCTTTGGTTTTATTGTGAATTGAGGTTTTCTGTCTCAGTTTCATTCTTTCCAATCTGGATACTTGATTTTTTAAAAAATTTATTTTCATTTGATTATACAATGGTGAATATACGTGGCAAGAACAGCCATTTCTACCCTGTGCCCAATGTTAGAGAGAAAGCACTCACTCTTTCACTGTTGACTATGACGTTAGCTGTAGGGTTCTTATAGATAGACGAGATCAGGTTGAAGATCTTGCCTCCTATTTGTCACTCTTTTTTTTTTAATCAACATATAATGTATTATTTCAGTCTTACATAATTCACAGCACTCACCATAGCACATATCCTCCCCAATGTCCATCACTCCTCCACCCCATCCTTCACAAACCCCCACCTCCAGCAGCCCTCAGTTTGTTTCCTGAGAGTAACAGTCTTTTATGGTTTGACTCCCTCTCTGGTTTCATCTTGTTTCATTTTTCCCTCCCTTCCCCTATGATCTTCCATCTTGTTTCTCAAATTCCTCATATCAGTGAGATCATATGATAATAGTCTTTCTCTGATTGACTTATTTTGCTTAGCATAATACCCTCTAGTTCCATCCATGTTGTTGCAGATGTCAAGATTTGGGGATATTCGATGGCTGCATAGTATTCCGGTGTGTGTGTGTGTGTGTGTGTGTGTGTGTGTGTGTGTGTGTGTGTATGACATCTTCTTTATCCATTCATGTGTTGATGGACATCTAGGCTCTAGATGACTTTTTAAAAATTATGAATGGATGTAAGATTTTGTTAAATACTAATTCTGAATCTATTTGAGACTGCCATGGGTTTTTTGTTTGTTTGTTTGGATTCCTCTATTAATATAGTGTGTTGGATTGGTTATTTTTGGACATTAACCTTACATCCTCAGGATAAATGCCATTTTGTCACTGTGTAGTAATTCTATAATATGCGGTGAAACTGATTTGTTAATATTTTGTTAAGGAATTTTTATGCTTATGTTTATGAGTGGTATTAGCCCATATTGTTTTGTTTTGTATTGTTTTCTTGTGATGTTTTTCATTGGCTTTAGTAGCAGTATACATAGAATGAATTGGTGTTTCCTTCTCCATTTTCTGAAAGTTTGTGAAGAATTGGTATTATGTGGTCTTTAAATAGTTGATAGAATTCCCCCAGTGAGGTGCCTGGGTGTCTCAGTCAGTTAGCCGTCTCCCTTCAGCTCAGGTCATGATTCCAAGGTCCTGAGATCCAGCCCTACATCCAGTTCTCTATTCGACAGGGAGTCTGCTGCTCCCTCTGCCTCTGCCTGCTGTTCCCCCAGTTTGTGCTCTCTCTCTCTCTTCAAATAAATAAATGAAATCTTTATCTTTAAAAATAAAAATAAAATCTCCAAAAAATTTCCAAAGTTTAAAAAAAAAGAAAAAAAAAAAAAAGAAGAAGAATCCCCCCAGTGAAGGCATGTGTGTATGAGTTTTTTCTTTCTTGGGAGATTTTTAATTACAACTTGATTTTATTTATTTGCTGAAGGCCTATTAAGGTTTTATATTTTAAAGGTCAGTGTTGGTCTTTCTAGGAATTTGTTCAGTTCATTTATGTTGACAAATTTTTGGCAAAAATTTATAATATTCTTTATAGTATTTTAACTCATTTATGATAAACAGTGATCTTTTCCCCTTATTCCTTGTTTTTCTTTTAAAGATTTTATTTATTTTTATTTTGAAGATTTTATTTCTTTTTTTGACAGGCAGAGATCACAAGTAGGCAGAGAGGCAGGCAGAGAGAGAGGAGGAAGCAGGTTCACTGCTGAGCAGAGAGCCCAATGTGGGGCTCAATCCCAGGACCCTGGGATTATGACCTGAGCCGAAGGCAGAGGCTTTAACCCACTGAGCCACCCAGGCACCCCTTATTCCTTGTTTTTGAAATTTGGGCTTTACTTTTTGTTTTCTTAATCGAAACTATACTTGAAAATCCTACTAATAAGGAAATTCTAACTCAGACTGACTCAGAAAGCTCAGGGAGCTCACTGAGATACATCAAGGGATGGAGAAAGAACTTTTGAAGGCACAGGGGATAAAAACAAAATGATTTCTTGATTAGATTATGTGAGCCAAGAACTATTAATAAGCTGGTTATTAAATATAAACAACATGCATCAATAATAATTAGAATTTAAATGATTTGACTACAAAGAACACAGCAATTAGTCATGTAAGATTTAGTTTTTTTTAAATTCACTAAATTTAGGGATGCCTGTGTATATCAGTCCATTAAGCATCTGCCTTCAGCTTAGGTCATGATCTCAGGATCTTGGATCTAGTCCCACATTAGGCTCCTTGCTCAGGAGGGAGCCTGCATCTCCCTCTGCCTGCTGCTCCCCCTGCTTCTGCATGTTCTCTCACTCTCTCTCTCTGTTGAATAAATAAATAAAATATTTAAATAAAAAAAATAAAATAAGGGGCGCCTGGATGGCTCAGTGGGTTAAAGCCTCCGCCTTCTGCTGAGGTCATGATCCCAGGGTCCTGGGATCGAGCCCCACATTGGGCTCTCTGCTCAGCAGGGAGCCTGCTTCCTTCTCTCTCTCTCTGCCTGCCTCTCTGCCTACTTGTGATCTCTGTCTGTCAACAAATAAATAAAATCTTTTAAAAAATAAAATAAAATAAAATTTACTAAATTTATATTTGAAACTTTCCCCTAAGTATTCAGTGATAACTAGTTTCTACATGGTGAAAATGTTAAAATAATGCTCATGCTAAGTTGTGATTAAACAAATTTTATCATCGCTGTCCCAAATACAGATTAGATGAGTCAGATGAAAAAGGGTCATTAGTTCCTCAACAAAATTTTCTGAATTATATGCATAAATGAAAAAAATCTATATGACTCCAACAAATTGCATTTTCTTGTTAAAAATTCATTGCTTAGGTATGGTAGTTCTTGAACAGAAATGTTACTGCTTCCCAAATTGGCTTGTCCCTCTGCCCCTCCCCAACTCATGCTCTCCCTCTCTCTCTCAAATAAACAAACAAAATCTAAGCACAAATGAACAACACACACAAAACTCTCTTCTTGGGGCACCTGGGTGGCTCAGTGGTTAGGCCTCTGCCTTCGGCTCAGGTCATGATCCCAGGGTCCTGGGATCGAGCCCTGCATTGGGCTCTCTGCTCAGCGGGGAGCCTGCTTCCTCCTCTCTCTCTGCCTGCCTCTCTGCCCACTTGTGATCTCTGTCTGTCAAATAAATAAAATCTTTAAAAAAAAAAAAAAAACTCTCTTCTTTATATGGCCTCAGGACTTGTACTTTATATACCATACAAAATAGAAAGTGGAAACTGATTTTTATGTTGGCAGATTAAATAGGCTAAATAATTCACATAAATTCCTAAACTAATCTGTAATATTAATTTGTTGTCTATTTTTTCAATAGCTAAATAAATTTTAGTTGTTTTCTAATACACAATATATACTCGAGTTTAAGAGCATGAACTTGGAACTAGAACCCCATCTTGTTACCTCCAACTTGTGATTTTTGGAAGAGTCACATCCCCCTTCTGTTCCTCAGAGATCCACATGCAATAATAGGGATAATAATAGTGTCTATAACAGAGTTACTGTGAACCTTAAAAGAGTTAATCTATGTAACATATTTTAGTATAGGTACACTGTAATCATAAAATATTAAGCATATACTTTTAAAATTTTGTTATTTTCGATAATTTCCAGTTTCTTCTTAGGAAAGTGAACCAAGTTTAACCAAATCATTGAATTTTAATTACATATTATGCTATAGGAGTAATTGATACCAAAAATAGATACAGAGCTAGATAACCTCCAAGAAGTACACTTCGTAATGAATAGTGTAATTTACCAAAGGTGAGCTAACATTTTATAAAACACCACCACTTATTTAATACAACAAACCTATGAATTTGGGACTCTAATACTCTGTGCTTTATAGGGAGAAACCAAGTTAAAGGTAGATTAAATAACTTGTGAAAACAGCCAACATTTTCTACCAAATAAGATAATTCCCTGTGGCCAATATTAATTTTTAAATCATAGATACTTTCTGCATCCATCTCCCAAGATTACCAATACACCTTCTATAAGCACATCCCCTATTCCAGAATGTACCATTCATCCTTACTTTGTGTTATCTTTGTGTGTCCTGGTACACGATGATGGGTTTCGCAGCGTCATATGTGAATATGTATACATTTATTATAATACTGTTTATAGTGCTTATTGTTTTCTAATAAATTTTAGCACAGCAGGATAGCGGAGAGTTGGCAGAATCAGTCATGTGTTGAGATTTTGTATGCTTCTTCCAAAGAATCCAGATAGAGTTCTCAAAGAATACTAATATTATGACTCTTCAGCAGCACTGCAGATGAAGGTTTAACACCTAAACCAAACCATAGAGAAGGTCTGGTGGCATATACATGGTATTTGGATTTCCATAGTCCTGGGTTTGAATCTTAATTTCTCATTCCCCTAAATGTGTGACTCTACACAAGGTCCTTCAACAATTTGGAGCAGTTTATCCATCTGTAAAATTTCATATGGTAAAATTTTATACCAAAAAAGGTAAACTGTGCATGCTATGCCTTACTAATTTAATTGTTTTGAGTCTTCTTCAGCAAATGACAGGGAGACAGGTAATATATCAAGGGCTAGGGCTAAAACTTGTGATGGGACTTGGTAGTTTTTCAAAACAACACTTTTTTTTTAATATAGGAAAAAAATCTTGTTTACTCTTTTCTTATCACCAGCAAGTCACTTTAGCGTGTATCCTAGCTTTCCATAATCTATGTCTTCTACTTCCTTAAGTCTGTTTTTTAAATCTTTATTTATAAAAAGCCCTCTCTCCTTCATTTTCCTTGTAATTTATCATCCTTTTCAGGAAGAATCATTATGAAAGAACTTTTTAAATATGTAGAAGATCCTACCCAATGAAGTTTTAATTATATGGACACAACATAGAAAACATGTTTGATCCAGTGAAAATTATCACTATTGGTGAAAGTTGGTTCTGTGAACTAACTCTGGTATGATGGCTACATGCTTGATAAAATACTAGCTAGGCAGTTGTCCTTAACTTCGGTGGTGTGTGAATTTCAGGTATAAACACTAGTATGATGCACTGCTAGTGCTCCAACAGCAAAACATTGATACCATACTCACCCATCCTTTTATCATTTATATTTTGCACATGGCAGAGCTTCCTGTAAAGGAAGGGTCATTTAGATTTATAATGGCTGATTTTAAAAAGTAATAATAAGGGATGCCTGGGTGGTTGGTTAAGCTTCTGACTCTGATTTTGGCTCAGGTCATGATCTCAGGGTCTGGGATGCAGCCCTGCATTGGGCTCTGTGCTCAGCAGGGAGTCTGCTTGTCTCTCTCCCTCTGTGCTCCCTACTCCACCTCAACAGACACTCTCTCCAAAATAAATCTTTTTTTTTTAATTAAAAAAAAGCAATTTAACACTATTTAGTATAAGAGCAATAACTGACCTGGTTTTGTAATTGTTTGTTCTCTTTTTCTCTTTTCAACAGGTAACCCATTATTAAGCAGCAAAGTCAACATATTGATTAATGTCTTAGATGTCAATGAATTTCCTCCAGAAATATCTGTGCCATATGACACAGCTGTGTGTGAAAATGCCAAACCAGGACAGGTATCTTATCAATATTGTTAACTAATAACATAAAAAGACCTACTATATGCATATGTTTCAGGGTATAAGACCACACATAAATGCATGCACACACACACACACACACACACACACACACACACACGTCAATATCGATATCAACATTGATATTGATAATGATCGAGGGATAAGTAGATTTTTTTTCCCTGGTTCATATGTTTTCATAAAAATAAAAAACCACAGGGGATATTAAACTTATAATTAGGGGTGCATTTATGGATGTAGAAGTAACATCCCAAGGGATAAAGTGATGATGGCCTAGTGAATATTCTTCATATAACTAAAAAGTCTAAGATTACAAATCTGCTCTATTTTCACTCCTTTACTGTGGAATTTCTATGGAATCTGTGACCATAAACCTAGTAAGCAAACAACTTTACAGTGCGTTTTTCTAGAGTGTTTCTTGCTTTGCTCACATGCTTTATGAAGGGGTATCTCAGAAAAGCTCTGTAGCCCATTAAAAATGTAAGGCTTCTTTCTCTAGTGGCTTTGAGTAGAACATCTGGGTTATTCAAAATCTCTGAATTACATTTTCCTTATTAAGTCAGTATTGCTCTGGTTCTAATGGAAGATGTCATGAGGGATGACCACATGGTTATAAGAGTTACTGTCAGAATTCTAGATTTAATGTGATTGTTGGTGTTGGTGTTGGGTAGCCATTTTTTTTTTCCTAGACTATTATAGATGGATGAATAAAATAACATAATATGTTATAATGTGATATGATGATATGATATAATGAATGAATCAATCATGAAAAAATGATGACAGTATGTCATGAAATAAGAATATGATTAATCCAATACTGTGCACCTAAGTTTCAAAGGAAAAATATATCAGTATGCTTGGTTCATTTTGTATTTTAACCACCTTTAAATAGCATAACTATTCATTTAAGTAAATTTAAAGTTTTAATAACTACTGAAAAAATCTTGATATTTGAAACAGTATCTTTATTGAAAAAGGTTATTCTTTAATCTTCAGTATTTGTTTCAATTTGAATGTTTTATACTAGAAAATCTGTTTATATGTAGAAAATCTGTTCCATAACCCTAATCCTGTGATGTCAAGTAGCTATGTAGTTATTAAATTAAAATTAAATAAAATTAAAAATCAGTATTCTCCTTATTACTAGCCACATTTCATTTGCTGAATGGCTGTATGTAATAAGTGGCTACCATTTTTTTGTCCATTATAGATATAAAACATTTCCATCAGTACAGAAACTTCTAGTGGACTGTGCTTCTCTAGTCCTTTCTCTGATAATTTGGGGAAAGTATTAGCTTTATTACAACATGACTTATTTATAGAAAAATTTGCATCCTTAATTTTGAATAGACACAGAAATACGTTAAAATGAAGTATTAACCCTTTATCACCTTAAATACACCCACAATTTACATGGGATAAGGCCAGTGCCCACTTCAGTATCTAAAAGAGTAGATGCTACATCAATGTTTAAACAAATAATAAACCTGTTTGGTTATTTGAGAAGTTACAAGAGGTTTTCTGAAATTCCATAACTTAGCAATTTCTCACTTTCCAGATCCTTCCACCCTCACCCCCAAAACCCAATCCTCTATTTTATTAGATAGTTAGGGATATTAATTATTTTATATTGATCAGACTCTTGTAATGCACCAAATGAAAGTCCTTTGGAAATAGAACTCCATTTGATGCTTCCCTGCTTGTCTGGTAAATTGAAGAGTTTAAAAAGTTGGGAAAAGTAGAAATGACCCAAGATAACTTGGTTTTCTTAGATCTGAACAAAGTGGTAAGCAATCTGTATGGGGTCCTTGGAGGCTCTTTTTCTAATAAATGCCTATTGGGTTTTCTACTGGGCCACATTTGTTCCTTGAGTTTTCGGGGAGTATGGTATGTGAGAATTTTCTGCTTTTAACCCAAGGCATTTTAGCCTTTGTCTAGGAACTATGCATAGGAACTCTCTATCTCTTCTGGCCTATAATTGGATATATATGTATGTATGCACGTATTATCTATCAAGAGACAAAAGAGAAAAGAGAGAAAGATGATGCTATCTAAATCAACAATAATATATATATATATAGTGAATTACTGAAGTAGGAGAATTCTTTTTTTCCTTAGGGCAATGACTCCCAAGTGTCAATTCCAGATAAGTGCCTGTTTATGCCAAAACTTTCTTCTCTGTCTGCTGTTTGAAAGGTCATTGCTTCATTCTAAAGTTATGTTCTTGATATTTTTTGATGTTAAATAACTTTAATTTAGTAAATGATTATGCTGCCTATAGTAGTTAAAGGCAAAACAGAATACCTGGTAAACCAATCCCCTAATAATTTACAGAAAATTAATGGATGGGATATAATGATCTGACTGAACATAATGAGTTTAGGTGAAGTTACATAAGTTGAAGTTTTATAGAACTGTGACTGATTCCCACTGCATCAGGGAACTGAAATTCTCATTAGAAAACTGATTTGTCAAATTAGAAATTACTAATATGGCACCAGACCCTCAAAGGCACTGAATATATGCTTGTGTGTGAGTGTGTGTACATGCACTCAACTCTATGGGGAGGTAGAACATAGTAAGAAGATTGAGTTTTAGCCATGGAATGAAAACAAAAGGTCGTAAATAAATTACATATTAAAAAAAAGTCATGTACTTAATGGTTTCAATCTAAGAACACATGATGTATGCTTTTGCCCACTGTGACCAAGACACAGTACCTGAAATGTAAGGTCTTCCTTTGGTAGATTAAAATTTCGTCTAAGGGAGTAACCACCTGAGCAGTACTCTACTCTCACTCTCTTCTGCACACATTTCCTGAAATTCTTTCTGACACAAAGCCATTGGATATATTAATAAATGCAACCTCAAAGGTATTATAATTTGCTTATCTATGTAGTGAATTATCAATTTCACAGTTTGGCTCTCAGAAGTTATTTTTAATCTCCAAATTCTTAAGGGCATTTTCTTGAAGTATCAGAATTTTAACTACTAAACACACAACCTATGGAAGCGATTTAAGAAAAAATTTGAAACCGGGCTGCTAGTGCTTACTTCTTAAAAAAACTTTATGAAAATACACTTAGTATTCTTGCTCACTGGGGAAAAACAAACATAAGGATAAAAACAGATTTACATCCTTTGTATTTCTCTTTCTCATCATTTTATTTATTTATGAAAATAAAATGCATTCTCACAAACAAAACTACACTAAAATTTTGCTATCTCAAGGGCTTTTAAATAATCAGAGATTTTCTTTCCAGTAAGCATTTTCATATTTAGGTTAGAAAGCATGTATTTTATTTAGTTTAAAATGCAAGCAAGTGCATTTTAATTTTATTTTGCTTATTAGTGAGAATTTTCAATGGTGTTTTTTAGTTATGCAGATATTGATTTGGAATTGCCCCACACTCTATAATTATACTTATGCCATTATGAACTGTAAATGTTTAGATATTTGTTCATAAAAATTATTTGTATATAATTAGCCCACTGATATGAATCCTAAAAATGTCATTTCTATCTCCTTGCATGCATCATTGGGTAAACTTATTAACCTGGTGTATGTAAAGTTCCCTTTGAAACTCATGACTGACTTCAGGTTTCATCTCAACTTTGTTTCAGATAATTCAGATAGTCAGCGCTGCAGACCGAGATCTTTCTCCTGCTGGGCAACGATTCTCCTTTAGATTATCACCTGAAGCTGCCATCAAACCAAATTTTACAGTCCATGACTTCAGAAGTAAGTTTACCACCTAAAAAAAACTTACCTCTTATAATGTAACTTTGTAAAAGGACACAAAGATAGAAATCAATGTTTTTTCTAAAAGCACTCAAGTTCATAAAATATGAAAATCCATATATAAGAAATATAAAATTCTATAGCTAGCAGTAAATTAAATATTTAATCTGTATAGATGGTATCTAATGAGGCAAATTGCTTCCATTTATAATGTAGACAGTCTCTTAGTGAGTCAAGCAAAACCAGCCAATCTGAGAAATTGAATGCTTTCTATGTTTTAAATATATCATTTGTTCCACCTGCACATTACTTGCACAAACAGATGGATAACTTCTTGGTAACTGGTTTATTTGAATGACACAGGGTACAGCACAGGTTAAGAACGCAGGCTTGTAATGAGAAGGACAGAGGTTTTCCTTCCCACTCCATTATGTCCTCAGTGGCAGATTCTCAGTATAGTAAGCTATACTGAATAATTTTAAACTCATACATGTACTGAATCAACGGCATAGTATTTATATTAAATAAAATAATGCATGCAAATCATTTAACACAATACCAAGGTGATTTTAGTTACCGTCTCTACCATGATATCTGCGTTTCCGTATCTGCCACCAATGCTGCTACCATCACCACCTCTGCAATTGCTACTAATACTATCAGATTTACCGGTAGACTCATAAAAATGCAATGGACACAGGATTACAAATATTAAAGCTAACTGCTGGTCAATTGTTCTTAACATTATTAGTTCTGTAACTGTGGATATTTTATCCCTTCTAAGTTTCCATAGTTATGAGATTGGGATTAGAAACATCTGAGTTCAGAGTATTGGATAGTAAAAAGCTAATTTCTTACTAAATTCTATTCTTAGAGAACAAATGAGCCAATTGTGATGACATGATCATGATGATGATGATGTTGGTGATGGGATGGACAGAAGTCAAAGGATGGCTGAGAAAATTTACTTTTCTGCAAATATTTAGAGGAAAGAAATCAGACATTTTGTCACAGAAGGGAATTCAGAAGAATCTGCTTCATCCAACAGTGTAATGTGAGGAATGTGTATAAAGGCAACAGGGTCCCAAATATGAGAAGCCTTCTAAGTAGAGAGACCACATATTTTGTTACAAAAACTAGAACACTATAGAGAATAGAAGTGGACAATATTAGTAATTTTAATTAGAACAGCTCACCTAAAATAGGGCTGTCCAAGACAAATCAGACCCTGTGCTTATTCTAACTACCTGCCATTTGAAAGGATATTAACTTAAATCCAATGACTTCAAAAGTCTTTGTAAGATTTACGAGAGCATAGGGGCACCTGGGTGGCTCAGTGGATTAAGCCGCTGCCTTCCGCTCAGGTCATGATCTCAGGGTCCTGAGATAGAGCCCCGCGTGCATTCCAGCTCTCTGCTCAGCAGGGAGCCTGCTTCCTCCTCTCTCTCTGCCTGACTCTCTGCCTGCTTGTGATCTCCCTTTCTCTGTCAAATAAATAAAATCTAAAAAAAAAAAGATTTATGAGGGCATAATATGTTCAGATTTGCATTAGGGAATCAGTTTGGTTGTAGTATGGAAAATATAATAGGAGGACTTAGGATTATTTCTGAAGCTATTGCAGGAGTTGGTGAGAGGATATTAAATTAGGGTAATGGCTAATGGAGATACGTGGATAGAGATAGAATTCACAGGGCTTGATGCTAGATTGCCTACAATGTTTATGTATTATGTAAATACTATGGAGAAGAAGACTAATCATTCTTCCAGATCCCTGGCTTGAGCAACAAAGTAGATGGTCACATCATTCAGGAACATAGAATGACTATTTACCTCACTGTATCTTTGCTGGAAAATAATCTTTGCTGGAAAATATATATCTGATTAATCATGATAACATGAATCAGATCATTTTGCCTCATAGCATAGTGTTTTCTCACAGCTTGAATATTGTTTGCTATTCATATGTCATTTACTGTATACCTTCTTTTATCTAAAGTTATATTTTAAGTATAAGTGTAAGTTTTTAAAAATAATAGAAACATTTTTTAACCTCACATATTTATCTTTTAAAAAAATTCCCCTTGGAGCTAGAACATTTAAGTTCTCACTTAGCAAATTTCACTTCTATAATACAGTGGTATCAACTATAGTCACTGTGTTATACATTAGACCGTCAGGCCTTATTCATCTTATAATCAAGAGTTTGTATCTTTTTATCAATCTTTCCCCATTTTCTCCACCCCAGGCCCCTGACAACCACATTTCTGCTGTCTGCTTTTAGGAATTCCTTTTTTTTTTTTTTAAATCTTTTTTTAGATTCCACATGTAAATGTTACCATGTACAGCATTTCTTTTTCTTTTTCTGGCTTATATCACTTGGCATAATACCCTCCAAGTTAATTCATGTTGTCACAAATGGCAATATTTCCTTCTTTCTTGTAACCAAATAATACTCCATTGTGTGAATATATATATTTATAGTTTATATGATATGTATTAACTTTACCTCTTTCTTCAGTAGAAACTATATTAGAAATGGACATGACGTTTAATATCTTTTTTTCCCCACCATGAACAGCACAATGAATTTTGTATGGTCATATCTCAATAATAATAATAGATTGAAAATACAGTAATCCTCCCCCGCTTCTCTGTTAGGGGATAATGGTCTAAGACACCTAGTGGATGCCTAAAACCAAACACAGATAATACTGTACTATATATATATATATATATATATATATATATATATATATATATATCTTTTACTATGGACACATACCTATGATAAAGTTTAATTTATAAATTAGGCACAGTAAGTAACTAACAGCAATAACAATAAAATAGAACAGTTGTACAAATATGCTCTAATAAAAGTTACGTAAATAGGACCTCTCTCTTTCTTAAACTACTTCATATTGTACTCACCCTTCTTCTTGTGATGATGTAAGATGATAAAATGCTTACATGAGTAGATGAAATGACCTTTGGACTGTACATCAGGAAGTGGATCAGCTGCTTCCAGGCCAAGGTTGACTGAAATCAGCGAAAGTAAAAACATGGATGGGGGGCGGGGCTACTGTAAACTTTAACAAAAGGGTAGGATGTCCTTTGTTATAATACATTCAGGAACATTGAATCCATGGTTCCTCAAGTGCATATATATCAGTTTCTCTAACTCCTATTTTTATTAATAATTTTCACCCAGATTTCAAACTTCAGTCCTGACTGTTCCTTTTCCTCAGACTCAAGTACTCAAATCAGTTGCTGAAGATTTCAATGTTAATTCAACGAGTCCCCATTTCTTTATTCCTACTGTCATCAAAAGTACCAGGTATTACTAAGTCTCACTGGGAATATTATAATTGACAATTGGCATCTTGATGTTGTGTTTTCCAATTTAAAAAATTTCCTCTATATAATAACAAAGTCATCTTCCCATGTAAAATGATCTTTTTTTTTTTTTTAAGATTTTATTTATTTATTTGACTGACAGAGATCACAAGTAGGCAGAGAGGGAGGCAGAAGAGAGAGGAGGAAGCAGGGTCCGCGCTGAGCAGAGAGCCTGATACGGGACTGGATCTCAGGACTCTAGGTTCATGACCTGAGCCGAAGGCAAAGGCTTTAACCCACTGAGCCACCCAGGTGCCCCAAAACAGTCTTATCAAGTAAAATTTTCTCAATGAAATGAGTCTAGAGAAGCTGCTTAATTTTTAATTATTGAATCTAGAATATACAAAGAGACAAATGGAATATTATTGAGATAGTAACATTTTTCTGACTTACCTGTATTTTAATGAGTAATATATATTTCTAAAATTAGTTTCAATGATTCCAAAGTCGATATTATGTATGGCTCTAATAAAGTAAATATTAACGTGTTTTTATAACAAAATATTTCAAGGAGTTACTTTAATAGACACAAAAAATGAAATGGTGTTATGAATAAAACCAAATTCCCACTTCTATATGTAGAAATAAAAGAAGTAAAGAATGAATGCATGTAAAATAATACTTTTAATAGCAGTATTAATTGCATTTATATAAAAGCTAATATATTTATTGCCTTGAATCATTCTAAGTAAATATTACTATTGTTGATTTTGTCAGAACTAAAATGAATTATTTTTGTCTTTATATTAAAATACTGATTATTGTAATTTATTATGTTTAAAGTTTTAATGAATTTTTTTAAAGATTTCATTTATTTATTTGACAGAGAGAGAGAGAGATCACAAGTAGTCAGAGAGGTAGGCGGGCGGGTGGGGGGGTGAAGCAGGCTCCCTGCTGAGCAGAGAGCCTGATGTGGGGCTCGATCCCAGGACCCTGAGATCATGACCTGAGCTGAAGGCTGAGGCTTAACTCACTGAGCCACCCAGGCACTCCTGAATCTTGATGTTTCTAACACACTTTATTTTATTTTCCATTTTCCATGTACAGAGTGAAAGATGTATACACACACACACACACTCACGCACACACAAACACATGCATATATACATATACATGCACAAAAGTGAAAGATATGCATATATACATCTATGCATTTTTTTTTTACCATATAATCATAGATACAGATCTGGGAAAAATAAAAAAATCAAATGCTAAATTGATATTTGTTGTATTTTAAAGAACAGATTCTTAGGTGAGATATTTTGCAGACTCGTGCTTTGTAATCTCTACTCTTTCATCATGTAAGCAAACACCCACAGATACACTTTTTTCTCAATGAGATTTTGATGTTAAAAAAAAAATGGGTCAACACCCATGCACACAGTGGGTTAACACAGCATACCTCTAGTCTCATAAACAGTTTTATATTCTTTCTGAATTGAAAATTTAATTCTTACACCAGACAAGATTAATGTTTCTTCTTTTCTTAAGGGTTATTTTGATTGCATTTGATTCCATTTGTCAGCTTTCATAATAATAAAAGAAAGAATTAAAATACGGATGCCTTTTTGCTAATGCAAGAAGAGATTCCTACTGTTTAACCTATACCAAATTGAAGATCTGAAGCGAAGCTTTTAGTAACCCTCTTACCACAAATGTCATGTTTTGTAGACAACACAGCTGGAATTGAAACCCGAAGAAATGGATACAGCCGCAGACAGCAGGAGCTGTATTTCCTCCCTGTTGTAATAGAAGACAGCAGCTATCCTGTGCAGAGCAGTACAAACACAATGACTATTCGAGTTTGTAGGTGTGACTCTGATGGGACCATCCTGTCTTGTAATGTGGAAGCAATTTTTCTACCTGTGGGACTCAGCACTGGGGCTTTGATTGCAATCCTACTGTGCATTGTTATACTCTTAGGTTGGTTTCAATATTAATCACATATTCTCTCTCTCTCTCTCCATCTCTCCCCATCTCCTCTAGCCTGTCTCTTCACAATTTACCGTGTAAATCAGGTTTTCTTCGTGAAGATGTCACATCTGGATAGAAGGAAGATGATCTCTATTGAATATTTTTATTAATGCTAATTTTCTAATATCTAAATATCAGAACACAAAACTATGGTCAAACCCTTGGGGATTTTCAACTAATAACAGCTGGTGGCCCTTGCCACAGTGAAATTTTCTGTAACAATCATCCCATGTACGGCAGTGGGTTTTTTAAAGTGTGTTTTTTTTTTTTTTTAATTCATTGTACATTCCAGTAATTGTTGCTACCTAATAAGATATTATATAATCTTCAAAAATATACTACATGAACAGTAGCTCTCAAATGCCAGTTCAATAAAAGAAGAAAAGGAAAGAACAGGAAAGGAGTGAGAGAAAGTGAAAACACCCCCAACTTTGCTTTTTTGTCACCCTGTTTAAACTGCCAGCCAAAAGCAGTTCTTATCCCACTTTTCTCACATCTCCTCACATCAAAATTCTAACCATTCCCACTAGAACACCACACACTGAAATATCTAGAAGCATTGCAAAGGAAAAAGGACTGAGGTAATGTATTCTGTAACATCTCTGTAAGAATTAATATAAATCTACTTTAGGGGTTTCCCTCTTCCTTCAATTCTGTTCAGCTGGTTCCCTTCACTTATTAATTCACTGGCAGATTCACAAAACCAGAGAGAGCTTTTCTGTTTTGCCAGTCCTTTCTTTAAATTTAAATGGAACAGAGGTACAATTGGGCATCGTGGAATCCATTTATACATGCTTCACAAATGTAGGTACACACCTCTATCTTAAGATTAAAAAAACAAAAGCCAAAAAACTGGGATGTAAAGCTGGAGTAAGGCATTACATCATAGTTTATGGAGAACATTCTCCAAGTGAGAAGCTCATGTTAGTTTGCAGATTGAAGTTCTAGTCCAATTTGCTTGGTATCGACATTAATTCCACACAAGTGACTCTCGTATACAGAAGAAAAGTTTCCTTTCTGTCCTTATAATTCATAAGAAGTTAGTGCTGGTATCTGTTTGTGCTGATGATATGAACCTTAGAAGGGAGGATTCAGAATAACATTCGTATATCTGAAATCGAACACCAGCAAGCAGGTGTTTAACCTCAAATCAAATGTTACGTTTTAATGCTTCTCTCCTGTCTGGGAGCCACCTGAGTCCCAGAGTATTTCCACATCCACCTAGCATGACTTGGCATGTTCTGGAGGCTCACCTTTGGCCTCTCTGGCCCTCTTACAGTGTAGTGAGTGATCTTGCTCAGGTCGGCCGCAGTGTCCACAGTGCACCTCACACTTCCAGGGGGAGCTGGCCAGGATACAGCTGGGAATGGTGGCTCTATGAGTCCTGCCATGGGGTGTACTTAAAAATCCAACTATTCTTGGACTTCCTTAACCAATCTCAGACTCCTTCAGATCTTTCCACTTATCCTTAGCCATTTTCATATCTTTCTTGGGATGAGGGGAAGCAAGAGTGCCTTGTGGTGTCTAGGAATCTGGTAGGGGGCCCCGAGTAGGGCCCTTCTCCGTCGCAGCACTCCAAAGCCATTTTATATGCAGGGCATCTCTGTGACGCTTGTAGATTCTCACCCACTCTCTGTGTGAACAATCAACTTTTTAGTTTTTGGATTTCCCTAAGTGCTGGGAGGAGTTAAGAGGTCTAAACACCTCTTTAAGACCTGTTGTCCAGGACCTCTACCTAGATATCCTCCCTCTTTCCAGTTGGTCAAACTTTAGTTTTGGAGGAAGAGGGAATAAATGAGCTTTCACCATCACTCAATCTTCTCTAATACCTAATTTTAGGATAAGAGTCTTCTAGACCCTGCTATAGTACATCAGACACACTTTGGCTTCCAACCTATTACCACCTCTGTGAAGGAGAGGGGCTTTTAGGATGAGCAAAGTTGAGCACTGATTTCATCATTTGAATCTATGCCCATCTGTTTCTAGAGGCAATAAACTTCCCCCCGTTTTTATTTTTTTAAGATTTTATTTATTTATTTGAGATAGAGCAAGAGAACATGAAAGCATTCACACTTGAGGTAGAGGGAGGAGCAAAGGGAGAAGGAAAAGCGGACTCCTTGCTCTGCAGGCACTCTGACATGGGTCTCAATCCCAGGACCCCTAGATTATGCCCTGAACTGAGGGCAGACACTTAACTTACTGAGCCACCAAGATGCCTGGAAATAAACGCTTCATGATTTATAAAATGAAGGCCCTTATACTCTACACTCTTCTTTCCTTCCTTCTTTTCTTCCCCTTTTAAAATTTATTGCTTTTAATAGTTATTGTCTCATGAAGATTTGGGTTTTTCTTAGAAATATAAGTAATTGTTGCAACTGGGAAATCTAGCTATGAATAATATGTGTTATTTATGGGCTCTAATATTCAAGTTTTATTATACCACCACTATACAGCTCTCTGTATGCTTACAACAACTATTCCTTTAAAAAAATTGTGACACACACTTTTTAACTGATACTAAAATTTTTAGATATAACATAAATTAAATATAAGACTGTAATTGCTTGGTTTTGTGAATAATTTGGCTAAGATTTGTTAGCTACAATTTCAAAATGAATTTGAGTAAACATAGATATGGTCCTTTTTGTGTAATATGCTTACTTTGAAAATAACATGTTGGCCAGCCCTGATCGATTTTATGGAGATATGAACTACACATTCTCAACTTGCAATTTTTGTCTTCTAGCCATAGTTGTGCTGTACGTAGCTTTGCGAAGGCAGAAGAAGAAAGACACTTTAATGACCTCTAAAGAAGACATCAGAGACAACGTTATCCATTATGATGACGAAGGAGGTGGGGAGGAGGACACCCAGGCTTTCGACATTGGTGCTCTGAGAAATCCAAAAGTGATTGAAGATAACAAAATTCGCAGGGATATAAAACCAGACTCTCTCTGTTTACCTCGTCAGAGACCACCGGTGGAAGATAACACAGACATACGGGATTTCATTAATCAAAGGCTACAGGAGAATGATGTGGACCCAACCGCCCCACCATACGATTCATTGGCAACATATGCATATGAAGGAAATGGCTCAGTAGCAGACTCCCTTAGCTCTATAGACTCTCTCACCACAGAAGCGGACCAAGACTACGACTATCTGACGGACTGGGGACCCCGTTTTAAAGTCTTGGCAGACATGTTTGGTGAAGAAGAGAGTTATAACCCCGATAAAGTCACTTAGGGCAAAAGTGAAGGACAAAACACAACCAAAAGGAGACATTTAAGAAAAAGAAACATAAGTAGAAATCACACACACACATACACATAGGTGTACACATGTGCACAGAAACACACACACACACACACACACACACACACACACACACACCAGGCTTTATAGGACACAATCCTTTGTTATCGGGTTTCTAGCAAGTTGCTATATTTATCATATTGTCAGTTTTGTTTTTTTTTCTTCCAACACAAGATAAATCCTATTATGTGTACTTGCTTGGTTTTGTTTTGTTATTTTGGAAACACACTGAGACAAGCTCAGGCCTATTAAATACGATTTACTGACATGACAACTTAGAACGAAGATAGCTATGTGGCATCACGGTGGAAGAGTGTTAGATTTTTCTTAATTCCACTAAAGTGCCTATTGAAACTCTTATCATTTAAAATTGTGTACAATACACTCTGCTGTGATGGCATTGCAGGATTCAGAGATACAGAGGACAGAAAACAGAGACACTATGTCAAGGAGCAATAGCGACATGCTGACTTCTAATTCCTCTTGAGGAAAAGAGAAGAATACTTTCTGAACTCCATCTTCTTATATTCAGAGTTTCTTTTTTTCTTTTTTAAACTGTATGCCAAAACACATTTTTGTTTTTCCTACCCTTTCAGAAAATTGAAATAAATGCGAAACTATCAAATTCATTATGTAAGTCCTGAATTTTAAGAGCAATGTTTGAACTTAACATTAGTTCATATTAAAGGTGTTCAGTAAAATGTTCCTTTTTTTTCCAAAAAAAAAAAAAAACAATTAAAAAAAGGAAGTTAAAAAAATCCCTCTTGATAAAGAGAGGCCTCAGGGCTGAAACTCCACATTAAAATAAATATTGGTTCTGTCTTCATACTGTGCTGGTGTGTGGAAAGTTGGTTTTAACAAATCACCAGATTATGAAAGTCTTCAGTCACAGATAACATTTTTAAGTTGTGTCTCCATGAAATTTTTTTAAGGAAAAAAGTACCATTAATTTAAACATGGGAAGAGAAATTCGTTATATAGCTTCTCAGAGTTTCTTATAAACTAGTCATTTTTTTTGTCAGCAAAGACAATTAAAATACATATACAGGATGGATTTATAGCATGTCTAAAAATATTTATTATATACTACCAAACAAATGAAAAATCAGGGATTTCAGAAAAATCAAACCAGTGACTAATTCCTAAAATAAATGCAAATGCAAAATCAGGCAGTTGATTTACTTATTGAATTAACATGGACTTCAACTTTGTAAACATTATTATTATACCAGATCTCACAGTTAATTCTTTATGCGATCATCTACAATAATTCCACTATAAAGGATTCTATACAATTCGTGTGCTCTTAAAGAAATTTTACTTTTTAATTTGATGCAGATTTCTGAGAATTGTTAGATTTTATAAGCCTACAAGTAAACTACACTCGTATACTTTACTCTCCAGTGAACTGTACAGTATCTAGAAATGCACTTAACAAAACAGATAACTATGAAGTGATAATATATTTTCTTAATAATATAATTATACATGTGACTACTGAACTATTAAGACTATCTACGGGAAAAAAATAAAGGTTGCTTATAAGATCCATCCTGAAAATGTGGTCAATACCTAGCTGTATTTATGAAATATTTATGAATATATATATTTGCAAAATTATAAAAGAATTCACACATGGGAAAAATGGGTAGAAATATAGATAGTATAGGCAAGTTATAGTCAGTCCTATTTATTCTTAAGTGTTACTTCAAACATATATAAGTGATAATTATATGGTGGCAATTTGGCTGTTTGCGTTTGCAGTTCACATCCCTGTTTTGGTGTCACATAGTTACACACTTTCCTTGTTTTCCCTACCAGAAACAAGGACTGACCTTCTTCCTCTCTGCTCCCAGGTTTTACCTGTGTCTCATCTCTGGGAACTTCGTTAGAATATTCATGTACTGTAATAATTCACAGCATGATATGCTTTGGGAAATATTTATGTATTTTTAAAAAGCTGGCAATGTCGTATGAAGGCAACATCTGGGTTTGTCCTAGCCACACAATTTACTATGCAGTGATGCATGACCCCTTGAAGAAGGTTAATATGCAAGATCACTTCCAGCTGACAGCAGGATTCTTGTCAGGAGCGGCTGCATTCTGTATGTTGCTCTAAGTGTTCTGGAGGCAGTCATAGATTTAGGAAGCAATGATGGTACAAAGAAAGCTTGGGAAGGGCAGGTCATTTCAAACCCCATGACTGAGATGCTAAGCAAAAAGGTAAAGTTAGTCTTGATTTTGCCAAACTAATTAGTTTTTGTTCTGTACATCTATCTCTTATTTCTGCTACGCTATTGCAATAGTTTGTTAGGGCTGCCGTGACAAAGTACCACAGACTGGGTGGCTTAAACAACAGAATTGTATTCCTTGTGGCTCTGGAAGCTGGAAGTCCAAGATCAAGATGTCAGAAAAATCGGTTTCTTCTAAAGTCCTCTCTCTTTGACTTGTAAATTTTCTTTCTCCTTGTCTTGGCTATTTCCTGTGTCTTCATATGGTCTTCCCTCTGTGCTAATTCCTCTTCTTTTAAGGGCACCAGTCATACTGAACCCCCTCACATGAGCTCTTTTTAACTTAATTAACTCTTGAATGCCCTATTCTTTAAACACAGGCATATTATGAGGTACTGGTGATTAGAACTTCAAAATATCAGATTTAGGGGGACATAATTCAGCCCCTAGAAGCCACACAGATGTTAACAGCAAATTAAATATATATATGTATGTGTACACACACATATATACACATTTGTTGTAAATTATACACACACACACATATATATAATTTACAACAAATGAGGAAAGAAATTTGAAAAGAAATAACATCAAATGGAAATAATTTCAGATACAGTAGGAAATCAGAGGAGTGATATGGTGAAAAGAGGTCTCTCGGTGCTCAAAAATTGGAATTATTATGGGTTATCTTTTAGAGCATTCAATACTTGTATAATCTTTTCTAATCTTTTAAATTTTTAAGTTATTTTTAATCTTTCTTTTAATTTTTAATAAACAGTTCCTGGCCTTCATTCAGGAATTAAACAATACTTTGAAAAGGATTAGAATTTACATGGAGAATTTTGGCCATTAATAACAATCATATAAAACTTCTGAATTACATTATAGATTTACCTTTACAGAAATATATATGCACATACTATATGTAACATATGTATGAGATATATGCACATACTATATGTAACATATGTATGAGATATATATATATATATATATATATAATGCAATCTTTGTGCCCAAAAAAGTATTAGATCAACATATAAGAGTGAAACAGTGTAAAATACTAAAAGTAATTTAAATTTCTTTTGTAGCATATTCTATCACTAACTGGAAATGTGCTATGGGGTGAGCACCTTTACCTCCATGTTCTATTCTCTTTGGTAAAATTAGTTTGTTGCCCTTGGTATTATCTAAGTTTCTTCTGTAATATCTTGATGCTTAAGTTCTAGCTACAATTACAGGAGTCTATTAAATTATTTGCATACTGATTACATAAAATTATGCAAAACAGGGATTTTTAAGATATAATTAACAAAAATCTTTGAAATATGGATTTAACTAATTATGCATTGGCTCACCATGTACCACATATGGAGAGCTGGGAAAATATTCCCTAAGTTATAATTGTCAAAATTCTTCAGGAAAACAATGAAAGAATGCTTAAAAGAGAAAGATCCTTAGCCAAAGAGGAAAAACACGTGATGGGAAGAAAATATTAGAAGGACGTGTCTCTTGTTCCTTGTCTTTAAGAGGAGGATATTTTAGAAATCCTTGGCAAAGTTTTAGTAACTCATGTACTAAAATGAGTATTTTTAAAAGCAGGTATAAAAATGCGGGGATATTTGAAGTGGGCCCCCAAGTATGACTAGGTATGAAAAGAGTTACTGAGATGTCAGTAACAAGATCAGTCTGTTTCCCAAGAAAAAAAGGAGTGGGAAGGTGACAATTTTACAACACCATTTTGAAAACTTCTCTTGCCTCCTCCTCTTATTCATAGTTTAGCTAGCTATGCAATTCTCATTTGGATTAAAAAAAATATTTTGGATGTGTTTTCTATCATATTCTGGCATCCAACCCAGGGATGAATGTATCACTTCTTCCTTTTATGTGATATGAATTTTTTTTTCATGATGATATTCAGATTTTTTTTTCTTATCCTTTGTGTTATGAAATTTCACACTAATGTATCAAGATGAGTCTTTTGTCATTCTCAGGACTAGACACCCAGGGTGTCTTTTCAATATAGAGCCTCAGATCCTTTAGTTCTGGGAGATTTTTTTGTATTTATCCTCTGATGGGTTCCCACCCAATGTTCTCCTGTTCATTCTGGGATTTTTAATAGTTGGCTGGATGTCTTAGGGTTAAGAATTAAGTGCATTATCTTTTAACTATCTTATATTTTTATCCCATTGTCATGATTACCTTTTCATCTTTGTCTTCTAGTTCTTTTTTTTTTTTTCCCTTCCAGTTCTGTTGATAAACTTTCCAGTGATATTTTTTTCTGATTTCAGGAGCTTGGTGGTATAGTGTTGTTCTGTTCTGTCACTTTTCCTGTTATTCCGCTCTTGTTTTTGGATAGTTTGTTTCTTTATTTCCTCTGATAATGTTAATTTTAGCTCCTCTTAAAAATTTTTGTAACTTTCTTCCCCTCTGAAAAGTTTATATCAAATAGATGAGGTAAGAGAGAGATAGACATTCATTTTAGCTTATTCTATTTTGATTCATGTCTCATTCTAGTTCTCTGCCATATTTGATATGTCCAAGTCTTAACATATGATAAGACAGGTTATTTACTGTACTGCAACACTGGTTCTCTAATCTGCAATTTTATACCTAATTTCATTAATCACTATTCCTTTAGCCTTCCAATAGTTTGCTCAAAATGCTGGTCTGCTAATAGGCAATATGCCATTCTCTCTTTTGTTGAGGGGATGCACATACACAAACACACACACAAACGAATACATATGCATATATGTATAATTTATAAATATTTTTCTATAGTTAAAGAATATTTGTATCTCTATGGAGAAATGATATACATATTATTTATAAATATATATATTCCCTTATCATTAAGTTATGTAATTATTATAACTTTGTCTCAGCATGAAAGGATATCACCTATGTAAATGTAATCAATCATAATGACCCAAAACTTTGAAAAGAAACTGGTACTTTTTCTCATATCCATTATTATAAAGCAGATGAATTTAGTTTATACATGTACACATACACACAAACATATATATGTAATTAGATGGTTGATAATTCCAATTTGCAGTAAGTTTTGGACTGCCATTAAATTCCTTTACTCAAGTCCCTTATTTTTCTTAGTGTAATGGATTTTCATAACCGTCAGACTCACAAAATTTCTCAATAGAACTTAAACTTTCATAGGAGTTTACTTTTATTTTTTAATTGCACTTTAAAGAAATAGAAGGTAGGAGTGTCCAAACAACTTAGCAAATCCAAGAAATAGTAACCTAATGGGTGTCAAGTTCTTCAATTGTGAAGTTTAAGTAAATCTAATCATTCTTTTATTCTGGGGTTCTTTCCACTGTTTTTCCAACTCCTACACTGTTACATGTAATATTTCATTGATGAATGTAATTAACACAAATTTTGGGGTATTCTAGGCCATATTACATATCATTGTACTTCCTTATTACAAAGAAGAAAGAACCTGAATGTTATTGATTCTCCTATCAATATCTTACTCAAAAAACAGGGTTTTAAGACACAATGGTATCCAACAATACAGTAAAAATATAATACAATTGAAAATATTGATCTTACTGAGAAGCAAGTAATTTAAAGCTATATCACTGTACACCTCTTTATAAGCAACCACGTGCCTATGTATGGCCTTAACTTTCCTAAACTTTTTAAACCAATTATGTCTTTTTTTTCCTTCTTTTCACCTTCTTAGCCCTTGTTATCACTTAAATTTCTAATTTCCAAATGCAATTCACTTATGCCTTCCCTAATCCACTGTCCAGTAAATATGGTATTTGCCATTATTGAAAATTCCAATAAGTTGTCACCGAAAATTATTTGAGAATTAGTCTTCCCTTTCCCTTCTTCATCTGTGTCAACGCTTTTAAAAATGTGATAACAATGACAGAAAATGCTGCTAATTACTGAACATATACTCTACTAAATATATGCGACAAACATTTAATGCTCAGAGTAACTTGGTGAGTTATTATTATCTTATTTTACATGAGTGTAAGCTAAGCTTAGACATGAAAAGTAACTTGACTGTTTAGACAGTTAACACGTGGTGGAGCCAAGACCTTAACATCATTATCATTTTCACACTGCAGTCCTTTACCAAGGGTATATGGTACACTTCTTTCCCCCCCACCTCCCTCACTTATAACTGACCATTTAACAACATGAATTCTGTTTTTTATTTCTACCATGCTCTTTTGAAGAATTGGCAACTTCATAATTGAAAAAACACCAGTGATACTTGTTTTCACCTTTCCAGGATATCTGTAGAGTTAACCACTCCTTCATATCTCAACTTCAAATTTCTGTTTCCACCTCTCAGTTCACCCTTTTTTCTTTAATCTTTTAATTCTTAATATACCACTCACACAGTTGATATAAATAATCCCAGATAGTTCTCCCATCTGTTTTCATGTGTTTTTTTCCCAAGTCTTCTTCATATCATTAACACTGGGAAAGCTTATTACAGTAGTGATTCTCATCTTTGTATAAATAGTATTCAAATAATCCTTAAATCTGTATTTATACATTTCCTCTTTTAACAAGGTAAAATAGTTTTACTTGCATATATTTGTTACTTTCTGAACACATACACCTGGTCTATGCATTGATTTCAAATTCATCAGATCCCAATCTAAATCTTCCTCTTTCAGAGTTTAGTATATCTGTTGTTATAACACTATATATATAACATGTTACATATAATTATATTACATTAATAATCATTTTATATATTACATAAATTACATATATAAAATTATTTGTTGCATTGTATTGATCTGTTTCCTCTGGGTTATTCATGATCCTCATTTCTAATTCTGTTAAGCTCTTCCTGATAGACTCTTTCATTACATCACTATTTTACTACCAAAATAACCTTTTTAAAAAATAAACTTGTAAAATCATTAAGGCAGTACAGAAAGTTCCCATGTACTTCACACCCAGCTGTACTAATAACATCTTATATTACTTTAATACCTTTGTCATAATTAGTGACAATATCTATGCCTTTTCATTAAAGCCCATGCTTTAAGATATTTAAATTTTTACCTAGTGTACTTTTCCACTCCAAGATCCCATACTTGATAGCACATTACACGTAGCTATCAGATTTCTTCAGGTTTTTCATGGCTATTATAGTTTCTCAGACATTAGGTTTTTTTGTTTTGTTTTGTTTTGTTTTTGTTTTTTAAGAATTACTGATCAGGTATTTTGTAGAATATCCCTCAATTGGTACTCATCTGATTTTTTCCCTCAAGTTTGGCCTGACTATATGGATTTTTGAGAGGAAGACCACAGAAGTAAAGTGCCACTGTCATCACATTATATTAAAGGAACACACTATTAAAATCATTTAGTCATGTTAATGTAATCTTAATTATCTGTCTGAGGTGTTTTGTCAATGTTTTCATTATACATTACTCATTTTTCCCAAATCCCATATCGTACTCCTTGGAAGTAGGTCGTTCTGTGCAACCCACAATTAAGAGAATATCCAGTTATGCTCCATATTTTGAGGGCAAATTATCAACATAAAATATTTGGAATTTTTCTGCATAGGAGATTTGCCTATCCTTCATTTACTTATTTGACTAGGAATGCATAGCTGTATCTGATATTTTGGTTCATAATCCCATACCTCTTTATTTATGGAACAATTTCAGTCACTGCCTGTGCCATTATATATCCTCATTACTGCTTAGTTTTTGTATATCTTGAGCACTTTCTTAGTTTTTGCCGCTACAGGCTTCAAGCTCATCTTGCGTATTTCTAGCCCTAGATCTAGAATCTGTCCCTTCTCTGAAAACCTTGCTTTCTTTTGTTGGAAAATTATATTACAGATAAAGATCTGGATGTTAAATTGCTCCTTGCTACTGAGGTCTTTGTGTTTCTAGGACCTCTCAGATGACAGAACAACATACATGTATGTAGCAACCAGTGTGTGTGTGTAGGTAGATAAGTAGGTAGGTAGATAGATACCTCTATATCTAACTGTCTGTACATTTATTGAGCTAAAACAGTTCATTTCATATATATATACCATAATATATAATAATTATATATTACATATAATCATTATATATAGCCCTCTCTCTCTCACTTATATGTAACTTCTTATTCCAGCGCTGAAAAACCTTTCCAACATTTGCTATTTATTTACTTAATTGTTCAATTCCAATACGTATGTAGAGCATGTCAGAATTGATAACCCATATTATCACACAAAACATTATCAGGCTTCTTTTATCTTTAGTCTTGCAGATCCTACTCATTTCCAAAATGACTTGGGTACCAGCCTTTTCACCTCCATCCCCTTCAGTAAGGTTCTTCTATCCATTTGTTAAGATTATTTTGTCACAGTCTTCATTTAATCTTTGGATCCCCTAACCTTCTAAAACTTATTTTTTAAATTTTTCGTACATTAATGTTTACATTTTCATTGTGAAGTTCAGTAGATTTTGACAAATACATGGCATTTTGTATTCACCATTATAGTGCCATATAAAACAGTTTCACAAATTAAAAAAGAAAAAAAATCCCTCTGTTTCAAGATGCTTAACAACTCCCTCCCTGACTCCTGGAAACCACTGTTATACATACTGTCTTTATAGCTTTGCCTTTTCCAGACTATCATCACATAAATGTAATCATACAGTGTGTAGCCTTTTCACACTGAGTTTTCCACTTAGTAATATGAAATTAAGGCACATCCATGTCTTTGTGTGGTATATAAAAATAGCTCAATTCTTTTCATTTCTGAATATCGTTCCATTGTATGGTTGTACCAAAGTTTATCTATTACCTATTGAGGGACATTTTGGTTGCCTCAAGTTTTTTGCAATTATGAATAAAGCTGCTATAAATGTTTGTGTGCAGGTGTTTCTATGAACATAAATTTTCAAATCACTTGGGTAAAAAGGAGCTCAGTTGTTGGGCTGCACGGTAAAACTGTTTTCCTTTGAAAGAAACTGCCAGAGTGTTTTCCAAAGAGGCATTTTGCATTTCCCCCAGCAACAAATGAGAGCTTCTTAGCTATTCATTCTTACCAACACTGGCATTAGTTTAGATTTTAGCAATTCAATGCAGTGGCACCTCATTTTTTTCTTTTAATTCACATTTCCTAATGATAGAGTATGTTTAGCAACTGTGTATCTTTATATGTCATGCCAACTGTATGTCTTTTTTGTTAGGGTGTTTATTCAGGTTTTTATTTTTTTTGGTCCAAATTTTTCATTGTTTTTATTTTCTTATCCTTTGGTTTTAAGAGATAGTTGTGTATTTTCAATACAAATCCTTTATGAGATATACACTTTGCAAATATTTTCTCCCAGTCTGTGGCTTGCTATTTAGTTTTCTCAACATGTATTTTAAAGAGCAGACACTTTTAATTTTAATAAAGTCTAAGTAATTAATTTTTTCTTTCATGTGTCATGCTTTTGTCATTGTATTTCAATGTCCTCACCAAACCCAAGATCGCTTTGATTTTCTCCTATGTTTTCTTTAAAAAGTTTCATTATTCTAATTTTAGGTCTATATACATTTTGAGTTAATTTTCATAAATGCAATATTGTGTGTTAAGTGTATTTTATTTTTTAGCATATGGTCTTTCAGTTGTTCCAGCACTCCTTGTTAAAAAGCCTATCTATTCTCTTCTGAATTGTCTTTACGCCTTCATCTAAGTTGGAGGGTTATATTCATGTGGGTATGTTTATGGACTCTTCATTCAGACCCATTGATCTCTTTGTACACTTTTTTGCAAAATTAAGCTGATTTGATGACTAACACTGTGTAAGTCTTGAAATCTGGGAGTGTGAGTATTCCAACTTTGTTCTTCAGTGTTGACTGTTTTTTGAAGGTTTTTTCCTTTCTATATGAAATTTAGATCTAATTTGTTTATATCTACAAGGCAGCTTGCTGGAATTTTTTTTTTAATCCTTTTTTTAAATTTATTTTCAGCATAACAGTTTTCATTGTTTTTGTACCACACCCAGTGCTCCATGCAGTCCGTGCCCTCTCTAATACCCACCACCTGGTTCCCCCAGCCTCCCACCCCCCCACCTCTTCAAACTCTTCAGATTGCTTTTCAGAGACCATAGTCTCTCATTGTTCACCTCCCCTTCCAATTTCCCCCAACTCCTTTCTCCTAACTCCCCATGTCCTCCATGCTATTTGTTATGCTCCACAAATAAGTGAAACCATATGATAATTGACTCTCTTTGCTTGACTTATTTCACTCAGCAAAATCTCTTCCAGTCCCATCCATGTTGCTGCAAAAGTTGGGTATTCATCCTTTCTGATGGAGGCATAATACTCCATAGTGTATATAAACTACATCTTCCTTATCCATTCGTCCATTGAAGGGCATCTTGGTTCTTTCCAGTTTGGCGACTGTGACCATTGCTGCTATAAACATTCTCTATAAGCATTCTCTTACACCGTACACAAAGATAAACTCAAAATGGATAAAAGACCTCAATGTGAGACAGGAATCCATCAGAATCCTAGAGGAGAACATAGACAGTAATCTCTTCGATATCAGCCACAGCAACTTCTTTCAAGATATGTCTCCAAAGGCAAAGGAAACAAAAGCCAAAATAAACTTTTGGGACTTCATCAAAATCAAAAGCTTCTGCACAGCAAAGGAAACAGTCAAGAAAACAAAGAGGCAACCCACGGAATGGGAGAAGATATTTGCAAATGACAGTACAGACAAAAGATTGATATCCAGGATCTATAAAGAGCTCCTCAAACTCAACACACACAAAACAGATAATCATATCAAAAAATGGGCAGAAGATATGAACAGACACTTCTCCAATGAAGACATACAAATGGCTATCAGACCCATGAAAAAATGTTCATCATCACTAGCCATCAGGGAGATTCAAATTAAAACCACATTGAGATATCACCTTACACCAGTTAGAATGGCCAAAATTAGCAAGACAGGAAACAACATGTGTTGGAGAGGATGTGGAGAAAGGGGAACCCTCTTACACTATTGGTGGGAATGCAAGTTGGTGCAGCCTCTTTGGAGAACAGTGTGGAGATTCCTCAGGAAATTAAAAATAGAACTTCCCTAGGACCCTGCAATTGCACTACTGGGTATTTACCCCAAAGATACAGATGTAGTGAAAAGAAGGGCCATCTGTACCCCAATGTTTATAGCAGCTTGCTGGAATTTTGATAGAAATTGCAAAGAATCTGGTTCAAAATGTAAGAATTAGCATTTAACTATAATGAGTCTTCCAATCCACAAACACGCTTTCTCTCCTTTAATTTAGATGTTCTTTGATTTTTTTCATAATGTTTTTGCAGTTTTCTGCATACATTTCTCATACATAATTTATTTGCTTATACCTAAATATTTATTTTTTGTGTTTTGTGAATAGTATTTTTTAAAATTTAAAAGTCTCATTGTTGCAGATATATAAAAAAGCAATTGACTAGTTTAGATTGAACCTGTAATCTTACTGTAATCTTACTATATTTGCTTATTATTTTAGGAGTTTTTTTGTAGATGATATGGATTTTATACATAGATATGTCATATTCAAATAAAGGGTTTTTTTTTATTTCTTCCTTTCCAATCAATATATATATATTTTTTTCTTATTTTACTAGCTAAGACTTTCATCATGATGTTGAATAACAATGATGATAGCAGAACATCCTCCCCATGTTTCTAAACTTAGGGGTGTATACAGTTCCTCACCATCATGTAATGTTAGATAATTATTTTAAAGATTTCTTTATCAAGTTGGAAATATTTTTTTTTATTTGTTTGCCAAGATTTCAAAAATCATGAATTGCTTTTGGATTTTGTCAGTGTTTTTTTATATTGAATTTCTTTTCTTTAAATAATTTATTTATTTATTTATTTATTTATTTATTTACATATTCTGTATTTTGCCCCAGGGGTACAGGTCTGTGAATCATCATGCTTACACATTTCATAGCACTTACCATGCACATACCCTCCCCAATGTCCATAACCCAGCCACCTTATCCCTACCCCCCACCCCCCAGCAATGCTCAGTTTATTTTGTGAGAGTAACCATCATTAGTTTTTTTTTCCAGTGTTCCAGAATTCACTGTTTATGCACCTGTATTAAATTTCCATATAAAATTATTTGTGTTAGCTTATTGATATGGTGGCTTATATTGATTAATTTTTGGATGTTGAAACAGTCTTGAACCTTGAATGAATCATACTTTGATTATGGTACATAGACATCATTCTAATATCAAGATCAGAAACTTAATTGATATAGGTGAAAAATAACAAACATCCTAAATAAATGTTAGCATATCAAATTCAGTTACATATAAATTATAGTAGTCTCTGTTTTTCTTTATATTAAGCCATTTCTGGTTTTGATATTGGGATACTCTTGGTCTCACAAAATGAATGAACTATTATTACTTCTCCTTGTATATTCTGAAAAAGATTGGGCACAGTTGGTATTATTTTTCCTTAGCTCTTTGGTAGAATTCTCCAGTGATATAGTCTGGACCTGATACTTTTGTTGTTGTTGGAAGCTTCTTAATTATGAATTTTATTAATTTTATAGATATAGGGTTATCTAGGTTATTTTTTCTTGTGTGAGTTTCTTCGATTGATCCATTTTATATCTAAATTATCAAATTTGTGAGCATAGAGTTTTTCATAGTACAGTAGTTCCCTTATATCTGTGGCTTTACTTTCCAGTTTCAGTTACTTGCAGTTCAGAGACAGATGAGCCTTTTCCAGATATATCCTCAGAAGGTCAATAGTAGCCTAACACTATGCTGCAAAGCTTACATCATTTATCTTACTTCATCTCATCACATAGGCATTTTAATCTATCACATCATCAGAGGGAGAAGTGAGTATGACACAGTTTTGAGAGAGAGAGAGAGATCATGTTGACATAATTTATATTACAGCATAATGTTACAATTGTTTTTACTTTATTGCTGTTGTGGTTAAATTCTTACTGTGCTTAATTTATACATTAAATTATATATATATAAATTAAACTATATATATATACACACACACACAGAGTTTTTCAATTTATAAATTAAGCTATATATATATATAATATGTGTATGTATGTATATATATATACATACATACATACAGAGTTTTTACAGAGTTTGGTTCCAACTGCAGTTTCAGGCATCCACTGGGAGTCTTGGAATGTATCCCTCATGGATGGGAGGGGTTGTTTCCATTTTATCATTTTGATACCTATATATCTGTAGCAATGAACCCCCTACTCTTATTTCTGATATTGTCTGGTTGTGTCTTCTCACTTATTTTTCCTGGTTAGTCTGGTTAGAATGTCGTCTACTTTATTGATCTCTTCAAAGAACCAGGTTTTATTTTTATTGATTTGTCTATTTCTTATTTTAAATTTCATTGATTTGTGTTTTAATTTTGTTTTAATTTTAATTCCAGTATAATTAACATACAGTTCTATATTAGTTTCCGATGTATGATATAGTGATTCAACAATTCTATGCATTATTCAGTGTCAGACTATAAGTGTACTCTTTTTTTTTTTTTTAAGATTTTTATTTATTTATTTGACAGAGATTTCAAGTCAGCAGAGAGGCAGGCAGAGAGAGGAGGAAGCAGGCTCCCCGCTGAGCAGAGAGCCTGATGCAGGGCTTGATCCCAAGACCCTGGGATCATGATCTGAGCCGAAGGCAGAGGCTTTAACCCACTGAGCCACCCAGGCGCCCCTATAAGTGTACTCTTAATCCCTATTTCTAATCCCTAATCTTCACCTATTTCATTAATTCTTTTTGTTCACTTATTTTAAGCTTACATTATTTTTTCCATAGTTCTCTAAGATAAAACTTCAGTTTGTTTATTTTAGATCTTTCCCCTTTTTAATCTTTGTATTACAGGCTATATATTTCTCTCTGCACACTATTTTCACAGCATCTCTTAAACTTTGATAAACACATTTTTGTTTTCATTTAGTGCACAATATTTTTTAATTAATCTTAAAATGTCTTCAATACATGTATTACTTAGAAGTGTTTTGTAACTTCCAAACATCTGAAGATTTTTCTAGTTATATTTCTACTATTGATTTACTGTAATTCCATTGTGAATTGAGAACATTTGCGTGATTTTTAAAATTTATTAAAGTGTACAGGCTGGAATGAGGTCTATACTGGTGACTGTTCCATGTCACCTTGAAATGATGTGTATTCTATTGTCTCTGGATGGAGCATTCCATAAATGTCAATCGGATAATTTTGATTGATAGCACTGTTTAGGTTATGTGTATCTTTACTGATTTTCTTCCTGCTTTATCTAACACTTAATGACAAAGAAATGTTGAAGTCTCTTATAAAAAGAATACTTTTTTTTCTGTTTTTCCTTTAATGTCTATCAGTTTTTACCTCATGTATATATTTATAATTACAGGTTTTCTTGGAGAGTTAACTCTTTTTTCAATGCCTAGTAAATTCCCTTCTTTATTTCTGCTAAACTTCCTTGTTCTGAAATCAGCTTCGTCCAATATTCATATAGTTACTGCAGCTTTCTTTCAATTAGTATTAGCATGGTATCTGTCTCTGTCCCTTTACTTTTTTCCTCTTAGAGTCTTTATCGTTTTAACGTAGTTTCCATGTATATAAAAAATATCATTTTGTGTGTGTGTGTGGGTGTGTGTTTAATCCTCTCTGATAACATCTAATCTTTAGTATATTTAGAACATTATACAGGAATCTTTATATGTGGTGGAAGGTGTTGAAGATGGAAAATGTTCTATAATCTCCCGATTAAATCTCAGTGTTTTAATAAGACTGGGTCTCAAGTGTGAGACCTTCATAAGTCTTTGTCCAGTGTCATAGCTTTTTTTTTTTTTTAAGATCATCCTGCCCCAAGCCCTTCAGTGTTTTCTAGTCTATTTTTTTAATGTTTTTAATTTCTTGCATGAAAAAATTTCATTCCATGCTGTTATATATGATCATATATTGTTGCTATAATTTTCTCCATATAAAAATATGTAGTTAATATAAGGAACCAAATTTGCACTTCATTGAAATAAACTGGAATAAAATTTAATGGATGAGACCTTAAGAAAAAAAAAAAACAGATGAAACACTTAATTCTTGTATTTTTCCACATGAATTTTTAAATGTGATTGCTTATGTGTGTGCACACTTACATACATATATATCACTCAAAATATTGCAAATGGTGTATCTATCATTTCTTAAATGTAATGTTATTAAACGGAGATAGGATTTGATGTTTCATAACTACTATATACATATTTGTTCAAGTCCAACAATATAGCATATAAAGTTACCATTTAGGAAGGTAATGTGAGAATACTCTTTTTTTTTTTTTAAGATTTTATTTGTTTATTTGACAGAGATCACAAGTAGGCAGAAAGGCAGAGCGAGAGGAGGAAGCAGGCTCCCCATAAAGCAGAGAGCCGAAATGTGGGGCTCAATCCCAGGACCCTGGGATCATGATCTGAGCAGAAGACAGAGGCTTTAACCCACTGAGCCACCCAGGCAACCCCCCCCCTTTTTTTTAAACAAGTCATTAAGCTGATGGACACAAAGAATGAGTAGAGCAGAGGTCCTGTCTTTCCTCATTAGAGCTTACAATAAGCATTTATTATCACATCCCTTACATTCTTGAAACAGTGAAAAGATCATACACAAAATAAAATGATAAAAAATACTTTAAGTGCCTGGCATCTGAATGTTCCAGCTAGAGACACAGAGAAGGAGAGAAATGTGAAATCGTTACCTTAAAATTCTGGTTCATTATGACATCTGTAAACTAGCTTGATAAGGTAAGGTTACATTGAGAAAGCATATTACAGATATGCTTAAATCTTCTGTTCTTGTAAGGATGTTAGATTTTGGTGCAGATATTTGTTCTCTTACAAATATTACCTTGTATATATTCAAGTAATATGAGTAATCTACAAAGCTTAGGGAAACCTTCTGTAGAAACAATCATGTAGTTCTTCAATTAAGAAAACTATTTAGACATTAGTCTAATTCTTACTTTTATAGGTATATATACACTAAAGGAAGATTTGAATAAACATTGAGTGATAACATAATGTGTTTCCATCACAGCTATATGTCTTCATATCTTTCAATTCATCCACACAATTCCTCTGAAATTATTACCTCCCATTTTATAATGCAAATACAATTTCTCAACCTAATTAAATAACATACCTGTAGTCACATTGCCTGTAAGCAACAATTCTGAGGAGAAAAGTAAAACCATGTAAAAACAACAGCAACAAAAACAATAGTTATAAAACCTCCCAATTGTTTACCTTGCAAATAACTATTCCTGCATAAATGTAAAGAAATATATATGCTCTCATGTCTGTTTTTTTTTCAATATCAAAGATGCCTGGCTTCTGAAGTAGACCATTCTGTCAAAAGAATCCTAATCTTAAAGGAAATCAGTACATTAGAAAAGTAAACCTCTTTCTTATTGTACCACAGATATCATATTTCACCTGGTAGTTCACTCAAAAGGAAAAGGCATTTTTATCAAATTTTTAGTTATAGCATTTGAACCTTTATACATACATTTTTTTCAAATGTGAACATTGAGGAACTGAGAAGTTATGTAATTTCCCATGGTCTCAGAGCTAATAAATTTTCAGAACTCTGATATGGACATTTGTTAGAATGACTTTAATGGTTAAGCTCTTTCCATATCATTTCTCTAACTCCTCTTGACATACCTAAGCTTGATAATCCCTTACTTATCTCCAGCCTATTTCATTTTCCATTCGTATGGCAGTTGTTTTAAAATTATCTGCTAAGTTCATTTCCAATCACTGCCACACAGTACTCCTTCTCCTGTATAAAACTCTGCAGGAATCCAAGCTTCCAACTTTATGGAGTGACTATTAATTCTGTTTGTTCCACATATTTTCATCCATTCTTCTTCCCTTATCTCAGATCTTAGCGAGACTATTTACACAATTTTCAGGAATGCAATATTACAGGGCCTTGCACAAGTGCATAATATTTGTGACCTAGAAGTGTTCTGGAATTTGAGGGATGAAGTTCCAAAGAGTATAATTTTCAGGTCAATATACTTTTTATAATTCTTCTTCTTATACAAGCTAACTTATGTATCTTTGGTTTTCTTTTGCCTATTATCAAGTTGTCAAGAATTTCAGTTTACTCTGTGCAATAATAATACATGTTTCTACTCTCTTGGTGCCTTCATTGTCATTCATTCATTCATTCTTTCAAGAAAAATTATTAATTGTGGATCTAATCTGCATTACTTAGTAACAAAACCACATGGGAGAGAATTATGTATTTTTATATGATAAGGGCAGAATATATATTATAAAGAATTTTGAAAAAAATTCCATAGTTTTTAGAAGTACTCATCCCCCCATTATAATTAATATATAGCCAATTGTTCTTTCTTTAAATTACCACAAAGTGAAGAATGAGCCATTTAAACATGCTTTAATATAACCCTCTTTCTTCTCCAAGCTTTCAGGGTCTGGCCATTATGATTACTTAGTAAATGTTACTAGAGCATTTAAAACTAATTTTGTTCTGGGATTCATCATGTGTTGTTACAGTATGTGTCAGCGAATTGGCAGGTTCCATGGTTGTATGAAATGTGAACTCATCTAACCAGATGTTAAACTCAGTTTCAAAATAATATACAGCAATATAATAATATTTCAATTTAATTATTTTATTTATACTTTTTCAATACTTTATCAAATTAGTGGGCATATTTATTTTTGTTATTACCCAAAATGCATTTATTCATATAACAAATATTTACTGATGATCTACTCTGGTTACAAACTACACTAAATGTTCAAGAAAAAAAGTTATCAAACATTTACATTCCCTGATACACAAACACACACACACACACACACACACACACATCACATATCAAATAAAAATATAAAACTGGCACCCCTCTAAGTTCGGAGCCTTCAGAAAGGGAGATTCTTGGTCAATTCATCGTAAGAATAAAGTATAGACAAATTGTGTGTTTTCCTCTATGCATAGTACATCTCTTTAGAATCCATAAAAGGTAAATTGTAAACATCATGCAACACACTCATTATTTATGAATTATATAGTTACATAATTAATGGGTTCCACTTTCAGTTTATTATTTCAAGCTAGAACTTTTTTGTTTTTGTTTATTATATGAAGATTTTGGTGATCCTTTCATTCAGTATAAAGTATAAATAGTATCATTTCATATTGTATCCATTAATGAAAAAGAAAGTAAATTTCAGAAGGACAAATAAAACAACCAACTGTCTGACAGCTGTTTTGTGCATAGACACAAATTTTAATAGATTGGAAAAATAGTAAACAAAGCAATGGATTTTGATAAGAATATCTGAATGAAATTACTTGGCTAGCCTCAGAAGAAAACATGGTATCTGAGAGCATCTCAGTTCTTCCTAACATCCAACAGTTTTCCTTTCCTTAGGTGTCAACAAAATTGTCCAAGAAACTCTTTTATAGTGATAATATATATATTTTTTTATTTGACAGACAGATCACAAGTAGGCAGAGAGGCAGGCAGAGAGAGACAGGCAGAGAGAGACTGGAGGAGGAGGCAGGCTCCCTGCTGAGCAGAGAGCCCGATGCGGGACTCGATCCCAGGACCCCGAGATCATGACCTGAGCTGAAGGCAGAGGCTTTAACCTCTGAGCCACCCAGGCGCCCCAATATAGTGATAATATTTTTTGATCAAAATATATTTATCAGTAACATTTTGGATTTTAAAAAGATAGATAGAGGGGTGTCTGGGTGCCTCAGTTCATTAAGCATCCACTCTTTATTTTGGCTCAGGTCATGATCTTGGGATCATAAGATGGGACCCCATGTTTGGGCTCCATGCTCATTGCAGATCTGCCTGGGATTCTCTCTCTCACTTTGTCCCTATCTCCCTGCTCACTCACACACACACACACACACACACACACACACACACACACTCTCTCTCTCTCTCTCTCTCTCTCTCTCTCTCTAAGTAAATAAATAAAATCTTTTTTTAAAAAAGTAGATTAAAAACACCTGTTTAGCCTAAGATGCAGTAAGAAGGTTTTAGTGATGGAGTTGCAGATACCAGCATGCTGGGCATTTTGAAGTGCTGAATTTTATTTCTGTAATAATAAGTAAGGGTTGTGCTGGATCCCTGATATGTGATAAAAAGCACTTGTACTGACTCTGCATGAAATTTTTATAATGGATGAATCTGGAGAATTGTAACACTAAGGACACCCAATGACATATGCTTCCCTAGATCCATGTCCTGGGGGCCTCACTGTGTGACAAAATGTCATTATTTGGAAGTTTAAAATGTAAGGCAAGCTGGGACTTGAAAATTAATTGGAAACTGGGACATGCTATTTTTTTGGTTACCTTTTGAATCTGATCACCATATAAAGACGCTTGGGTTGGTTCCCTGGAAACATGTGGCCAGTGGCAATTCGCTGGTATTATAAGAAAGACTGTATTATGACCACCTAACCCAAATTGAATCTTCTGATAATTGCCGTCTCGTGAGTGACCACAGGAAACCATTTAAAGAACCAACCAGCTATGCCCCAGGCCAAATTGCTGACTCACAGAATTGTGAGAAATTACATGTGGTAAGCCACTACATTTTAGAGGAGTTTGTGATGTAGCAATATATTGCAAAGACTTACATTTAGATAGATTGTGTCACAAGGCCAATATGACTATTGTGGGATAAATGTAATGCTAAGTACCATCTGCATATCACTTTATACATAACACACCTTCCTAGTAATTGTTTCATTTGTCCTCATGACCTTCTAAGTTCCTATTGCATTTTGTTGTTGCTGTTGTTCATCTGTTTCTTGCCACAACATAGTCTTAAATAACTAAGTACAGTGTATGACAAAGATAGAAAAAGCACTTAGTAGACCAGTTAGCAGGATCACAGTTATGTGCTAAGCTTCAATATGTCAACACTCAGATATTTGATAAATCAGCTCTTAGCTATTGTGGTAAGCTGGAAAATACCCGCCCCCCCCCCAAAGATATTCATAGACAAATCTCTGGCACCTGTGAATGTTCTATTTTTAAAAAAGCCTTTACAGATATGATTAAACTAAAGATCTTGATATGAGGCGAGGTCCCTAAATGCAATGACATGTATCCTTAAAAAAGAGAGGTAGTTGGGAGATTTGAAAAACACAGGGGAGGAGGGTATGTAAGGACAGAATGAGAGAGGTTTGAAGATGCCAGCCTTGAAGATTGGAATGATGTGACCACTGGCAAATCAGGTAGGAACCAGAATTGGGAAGAGGAAAGGAACAATTTCTCTTTTAGCACATTTTAGGGAGTGTCTAGACCTTAATTCTGGGCAAGGGAAATTACTGTTGGACTTCTGGCCCCAATAACTATGAATGCAACTTTCTGTTGTTTAAATCTACCAGATATGGGTAATTTGTTATAGCAGATACAGAAAAGTAGTGGAGTTGCATTCTATTAAAATATTTCATCAAATTTGGAATTGTCTTTTAAATTTACATTTAAAAATTTCCAAAATGAATATAACCAATGACCCATTCAGGTAAGTAAACAGCACTTTGTGATTGTAAAATGCTAATAACCTGGATTATTCACCATTGTTTTAGTATTTATACAGAAAATGTATTTGATGTCTTAGGTTCCATTTCAATGCCAATCAATAATAAGTTCTGAGTCGGAGACACATTCGGAGTGGTGAGTCCAGTGCCAGGTCAATTATAGTCATGATATTATTACTATAGATTTTCAGTAGTATTTTTAGTATGATGGAAAGCAAAAATAAAATGGAAAGTTTTCATTGGGGAATGGACATATTTTATTTATACTTGGGAATTTTACTCTAGCTGGTATAAGAAAAATATTATATGAGGAAAGAGTGGAATCAGGGAAAATAATTAGGAGATTGTTACTCTATACCAGGTAAGGATGATTACATTTAATGAATATACCATGAGTAGTATTTTTTCCAGCTGTTGAAAATATGGGTGATTTCTGGCTTGGGGCTATTAAAAAAGCTGCTACGTACACTACTTAAAAAACTTATTTGTGTTCTCTGTTTTCATTTGTCTTGGGTTAATAACCAAAAATAAAAATGCTAAGTCATAGGGTAAGTACATGTTTAATTGTATGAGAAACTGCCGAACAAATTTCTAAAGTTTTATACTATTTTACACTCCTAATACTTGTCTAAGATTTCTCCCTTGTCTAAGATTTCAATTAAAAAATGAATAGTTGGGGTGCGTGGGTGGCTCAGTGGGTTAAGGCCTCTGCCTTCGGCTCGGGTCCTGGTCCCAGGGTCCTGGGATCGAGACCCGCATTGGGCTCTTGGCTTGGCAGGGAGCCTGCTTCCCCCTCTCTCTCTGCCTGCCTTTCTGCCTACTTGTGATTTGTGATCTGTCTGTCAAATAAATAAATAAAATCTTAAAAAAAATTAATATTCACCATATTTTTGTCCCACAGGTCATACAAGTTCTATTTTTTGTTTTTTGTTTTTCTTTTTCAGTTTTGACTTTTTTTCCTTTTGTACATTAGTTTGGATTGTCACTCTCTGATTTCAAGCTTCTTGACCTTTAGTATTTTTCAATATTTAGGGCTTAATCTATTGTTTTCTAAGTTTTCTTTAGGGCCTACATCTGCTCTCAAGAAACTTTAGTGAACTTTTAAATTATTTAATAAATTAAATTAGTCACTGGGAATTTCCTTTATTCATAGTTTCCATTTCCCAATTGAATTATTCTATTTTTAGTTTTTTATATTTTTAAAAAATTGAAACCTGATCACATTTTAATATTCTTTTTACATGCTGATTGTACCAGCATATAAAAGGTCATATCTGGACCTTTTTCTCTCATTTAGTCTATCTCCTGGTTATAAGTCAAATTTTCTTGTGTTTTTAAAACTTTGATAATTCTGATTGTTTGTGGAACCTATTGAATACTAGATTTTTATGTCTAGATTTTGTAGTCTTCCTTCATAGAATGTTGTATTTTGTTCCACTATACATTTAATTTATTTACAGACATCACGTATTTTGGATGCTCATGTTTACAGACTGTTAGGACAGGTACATTGCCTTTACTTCAAGACTCGAATAGTATTTTAACCTAGGTTATTTCAGGGGTCTCTACTGAATACCTATGGTGTTCCTAAAAGTCTCTTCACTCTGGGTAGAAACAGAATATTCCTAAGCTTTATACGAGCTCCCCTGGTTGTACAACTGAGAGTTACCTAGTAATGATCATTTGCCTAGTTTCGTGAAGTCTTAATCTCTGCATGCAGAGTTTTGTGTTGTGGTAAAGTCTGACTGAAACTCTTTTTTAGATTCCTGAAAGTCTTTCTCTCTCAACTGCCTTTCCTCTGGTACCTTGGATTACACAAAATTCACCCTATTTCCATTCTCTGACTTCTGAATTCCTCTTTACTATGCTCCAGCTCCAAAAATGCCTCTAAGCAGAAAACCTGGACGATGCAGGAGTCTGCTTCATTTTGTTCTCCTTACAGCAGGGATCACAGTCTTGCTTCTTCTTCTTCTTTTTTTTTTTCCTTTTCCTCATGTCTGAAAATAGTTATTTCTCACATTTTGTCTTGGTTGTAGTGGTTTATGGTAGGAGGACTCACCTGCTACCAGCAACTCTACTAGCAAATCTCTGACGTAATGTTTTTGAACAAGTAACAAAGAATGAATCTTGTGCATGGGGAAGGGGTTAGCGCTGAAAACAATCCAGAAAGACTAATCCAGAAACCTTGAACCCTTACAAAACCAAGCAAAATATTTTCTTATAAATATTTTCTTATAATCCTCCTCTGTTGTCTTGTTTTGTTTTATTTTGGGGGTGGGTCATACACTCTTTCTCACCACAAGCCTTCTGACAGCAACAGTAATCTTTTTTGCCTTCCCTTTCGAATCCACTATCTGTGTTCTTAACATATCTGCCCCTTTCTCTACTTTTCATTGTAACTGTTTTAGCAAGGCTCTCATTACATCTTGACTTATCACTTACTTTATTATTACACTAAAAAAACATGGCTAGAATGTAATAAATTAAAAAAATATGTATGTTTCTCCATTCAGGCTGCCATAACAAAATGCCATTGACTGAATGGCTTAAAAAACAGAAATTAATTATAATAGACTACTACTAAAATTAAATTCATAACACATTAAAATATTATTTTAAAAACTAATATTAAAAAGTAAGATTTTCAATAACAGCTATATATATGAAAAGCAAAACCCAAAATTTCTTCCAATCTGTTCTATGATAATTTCTTTACAAAATTGTTTATTGATTGGTGGCATAACAAATCATCTTTTCCTATAGGTTTAGGACATGATAGCATACTTTTCCTTCATTTTGCAAATCTATTAGAAATACACATAAGTACAGAGATGGAAAGATATATAATATAAAATTATAGGTGTGTTATATTAATTACATACATTAGATATAAAATATGTAAAATCTATGTCTCTATATACCACTACCAGAATAATAAACTGATTAGGCTATAACTTTAAGATAACGTTGGGAGAGGTGGAAATTAAATTATCTCTCCATGTTTACAAAGTAAAACCTTATAAATTGACATTCATAATCAGAATTATTTCTGCATGTTTCTTGTTATCTGAGCTCTGTGATAGATTATTACTAAATGAATGTGATGGACTTGATCTGAGTTCTACATAATTTATCATTGCCTAAAAATTCAAGGACATGACAGAAGAAAGTGCTGACAGTATAAAAATTTGGAATGTGCTTATCAGGCATGTGTCTTATTCAGTATACCAGGAGAATTTTTATAGAACAGAATTATATGTATCACATAGCATTTTCTTCATTAAAAATTTGTAAAATAGAGAAAGAAAAACATTGAGGAACTTAGCATAATATCTCATGGAATATATTAAATTCTAACCATCGGTTTAAGAGACTACAAAACTAGAAAAAAGTATAGGAAATAATAATGAACATATGATTAGTACACATTTTCATGAAATTTTATGTTAATTTCCATAAAATGTATTAGAATAAAGGCAGCTGAAGTTAAGAAAAAAATCATGAATAATCATAATAATTTATCCAAGAAGTAATATATTTTACAGATAATTTTGTATTTTGCAATTTTATTTTCACTTAAATATTTTGCAATAATTATAAAATCACACACCATTCATGTAGATGTTGATATTTTTCATAAAATGGTAATAATGTGATTTTACACAGGTAGAAGTATGGACCTGAAGATGTGTATTACTTAAAATATGTATGTAAATTAAATATATACATATATTATAAAAGAGAAAGAATAATGCAATTGTTAAGAAATGAAACTGATGCTAATTGAATGTGTTCTTTGCACAAAAGAACCTGATTACCAAATTTTCTTTTATTCTCTTTAAAATATTGATGAATTATTTAGCTGAGAGTATTAGATGAATTGTAACACCATATAAACCAATAATATTATTACATTAATATGTTTTGAAATTTTTTTAAAAATTTTTTTATTTTTTATAAACATATATTTTTATCCCCAGGGGTACAGGTCTGTATATCGCCAGGTTTACACACTTCACAGCACTCACCATAGCACATACCCTCCCCAATGTCCATAATCCCAACCCACTCTCCCAACACCCCTCCCCCCAGCAGCCCTCAGTTTGTTTTGTGAGATTAAGAGTCACTTATGGTTTGTCTCCCTCCCAATCCCATCTTGTTTCATTTATTCTTTTCCTACCCCCTTAACCCCCCATGTTGCATCTCCACTTCCTCATATCAGGGAGATCATATGATAGATGTCTTTCTCCAATTGACTTATTTCACTAAGCATGATACCCTCTAGTTCCATCCATGTCGTCGCAAATGACAAGATTTCATTTCTTTTGATGGCTGCATAGTATTCCATTGTGTATATATACCACCTCTTCTTTATCCATTCGTCTGTTGATGGACATCTAGGTTCTTTCCATAGTTTGGCTATTGTAGACATTGCTGCTATAAACATTTGGGTTCACGTGCCCCTTCGGATCACTACGTTTGTATCTTTAGGGTAAATACCCAGTAGTGCAATTGCTGGGTCATAGGGTAGTTCTATTTTCAACATTTTGAGGAACCTCTATGCTGTTTTCCAGAGTGGTTGCACCAGCTTGCATTCCCACCAACAGTGTAGGAGGGTTCCCCTTTCTCCACATCCTCGCCAGCATCTGTCATTTCCTGATTGTTAATTTTAGCCATTCTGACTGGTGTGAGGTGATATCTCATTGTGGTTTTGATTTGTATTTCCCTGATGCCTGATGTATTTCCCTGAATCCCTGATCCCGATTGATATGGAGCACTTTTTCATGTGTCTGTTGGCCGTCTGGGTGTCTTCTTTGCAGAAATGTCTGTTCATGTCTTCTGCCCATTTCTTGATTGGATTATTTGTTCTTTGGGTGTTGAGTTTGCTAAGTTCTTTATAGATTTTGGACACTAGCCCTTTATCTGTTATGTCGTTTGCAAATATCTTCTCCCATTCTGTCAGTTGTCTTTTGGTTTTGTTAACTGTTTCCTTTGCTGTGCAAAAGCTTTTGATCTTGATAAAATACCAACAGTTCATTTTTGCCCTTGCTTCCCTTGCCATTAGCGATGTCCTAGGAAGATGTTGCTGCGGCTGTGGTCGAAGAGGTTGCTGCCTGTGTTCTCTTCAAGGATTTTGATGGATTCCTTTCTCACATTGAGGTCCTTCATCCATTTTGAGTCTATTTTTGTGTGTGGTGTAAGGAAATGGTCCAGTTTCATTTTTCTGCATGTGGCTGTCCAATTTTCCCAACACCATTTGTTGAAGAGGCTGTCTTTTTTCCATTGGACATTCTTTTCTGCTTTGTAGAAGATTAGTTGACCATAGAGTTGAGGGTCTATTTCTGGGCTCTCTAATCTCTTCCATTGTTCTATGTGTCTGTTTTTGTGCCAGTACCATGCTGTCTTGATGATGACAGCTTTGTAATAGAGCTTGAAGTCCGGAATTGTGATGCCACCACCTTTGGCTTTCTTTTTCAATATGGCTTTGGCTATTCGAGGTCTTTTCTGGTTCCATATAAATTTTAGGATTATTTGTTCCATTTCTTTGAAAAAAATGGATGGTACTTTGATAGGAATTGCATTAAATGTGTAGATTGCTTTAGGTAGCATAGACATTTTCACAATATTTGTTCTTCTAATCCATGAGCATGGAACATTTTTCCATTTCTTTGTGTCTTCCTCAATTTCTTTCATGAGTACTTTATAGTTTTCTGAGTATAGATTATTAGCCTCTTTGGTTAGGTTTATTCCTAGGTATCTTATAGTTTTGGGTGCAATTGTAAATGGGATGGACTCCTTAATTTCTCTTTCTTCTGTCTTGTTGTTGGTGTAGAGAAATGCAACTGATTTCTGTGCATTGATTTTATATCCTGACACTTTACTGAATTCCTGTACAAGTTATAGCAGTTTTGGGTGGAGTCTTTTGGGTTTTCCACATATAGTATCATATCATCTGTGAAGAGTGATAGTTTGACTTCTTCTTTGCCAATTTGGATGCCTTTAATTTCCTTTTGTTGTCTGATTGCTGAGGCTAGGACGTCTAGTACTATGTTGAATAGCAGTGGTGATAATGGACATCCCTGCCATGTTCCTGACCTTAGTGGAAAAGCTTTCAGTTTTTCTCCCTTGAGAATGATATTTGCGGTGGGTTTTTCATAGATGGCTTTGATAATATTGAGGTATGTGCCCTCTATCCCTACACTTTGAAGAGTTTTGATCAGGAAGGGATGCTGTACTTTGTCAAATGCTTTTTCAGCATCTATGGAGAGTATCATATGGTTCTTGTTCTTTCTTTTATTAATGTGTTGTATCACATTGATTGATTTGTGAATGTTGACCAACCTTGCAGTCCTGGAATAAATCCCACTTGGTCATGGTGAATAATCCTTTTAATATACTGTTGAATCCTATTGGCTAGTATTTTGATGAGAATTTTCGCATCTGTGTTCATCAAGGATATTGGTCTGTAGTTCTCTTTTTTGATGGGATCCTTGTCTGGTTTTGGGATCAAGGTGATGCTGGCCTCATAAAATGAGTTTGCAAGTTTCCCTTCCATTTCTATTTTTTGGAACAGTTTCAGGAGAATAGGAATTAGTTCTTCTTTAAATGTTTTGTAGAATTCCCCCGGGAAGCCATCTGGCCCTGGGCTTTTGTTTATTTGGAGATTTTTGATGACTGTTTCAATCTCCTTACTGGTTATGGGTCTGTTCAGATTTTCTATTTCTTCCTGGTTCAGTTGTGGTAGTTTATATGTCTCTAGAAATGCATCCATTTCTTCCAGATTGTCAAATTTGTTGGTGTAGAGTTGCTCATAGTATGTTCTTATAATTGTCTGTATTTCTTTGGTGTTAGTTGTGATCTCTCCTCTTTCATTCATGATTTTATTTATTTGGGTCCTTTCTCTTTTCTTTTTGATAAGTCTGGCCAGGGGTTTATCTATCTTATTAATTCTTTCAAAGAACAAGCTCTTAGTTTCATTGATTTGCTCTATTGTTTTTTTGGTTTCTATGTCATTGATTTCTGCTCTGATCTTTATGATTTCTCTTCTCCTGCTGGGTTTAGGGTTTCTTTCTTATTCTTTCTCCAGCTCCTTTAGGTGTAGGGTTAGGTTGTGTACCTGAGACCTTCCTTGTTTCTTGAGAAAGGCTTGTACCGCTATATATTTTCCTCTCAGTACTGCCTTTGTTGTGTCCCACAGATTTTGAACCGTTGTGTTTTCATTATCATTTGTTGCCATGAATTTTTTCAATTCTTCTTTAATTTCCTGTTTCCTGGCTTTAGAAGGATGCTGTTTAGACTCCATGTATTTGGGTTCTTTCCAAATTTCCTCTTGTGATTGAGTTCTAGCTTCAGAGCATTGTGGTCTGAAAATATGCAGGGAATGATCCCAATCTTTTGATACCAGTTGAGACCTGATTTAGGACCGAGGATGTGATCTATTCTGGAGAATGTTTCATGTGCACTAGAGAAGAATGTGTAGTCTGTTGCTTTGGGATGAAATGTTCTGAATATATCTGTGATGTCTATCTGGTCCAGTGTGTCATTTAAGGCCTTTATTTCCTTGTTGATCTTTTGCTTGGATGATCTGTCCATTTCAGTAAGGGGAGTGTTAAAGTCCCCTACTATTATTGCATTATTGTTGATGTGTTTTCTTTGATTTTGTTATTAATTGGTTTATATAGTTGGCTGCTCCCTTGTTAGGGGCATAGATATTTAAAATTGTTAGATCTTCTTGTTGGACAGATCCTTTGAGTATGATATAGTGTCCTTCCTCATCTCTTATTATAGTCTTTGGCTTAAAATCTTATTGGTCTGATATAAGGATTACCATCCTGCTTTCTTCTGATGTCCATTAGCATGGTAAATTGTTTTCCACCCCCTCACTTTAAATCTGGGTGTGTCTTCGGGTCTAAAATGAGTTTCTTATAGGCAACATATAGATGGGTTTTGTTTTTTTATCCATTCTGATACCCTGTGTCTTTTGATTTGGGCATTTAGCCCATTAACATTCAGGGTAACTATTGAGAGATATGAATTTAGCGCCATCGTATTGCCTGTAAGGTGACTGTTCCTGTATATTGTCTCTGTTCCTTTCTGATCTACTACTTTTAGGGTCTCTCTTTGCTTAGAGGACCCCTTTCAATATTTCCTGTAGAGCTGGTTTGGTGTTTGCAAATTCTTTCAGTTTTTGTTTGTCCTGGAAGCTTTTTATCTCTCCTTCTATTTTCAATGATAGCCTAGCTAGATATAGTATTCTTGTCTGTATATTTTTCTCGTTTAGTGCTCTGAATATATCATGCCAGCTCTTTCTGGCCTGCCAGGTCTCTGTGGATAAGTCTGCTGCCAATCTAATATTTTTACCATTGTATGTTACAGACTTCTTTTCCCGGGCTGCTTTCAGGATCTTCTCTTTGTCACTAAGACTTGTAAATTTTACTATTAGGTGATGTGTTGTGGACCTATTCTTATTGATTTTGAGGGGGGTTCTCTGCACCTCCTGGATTTTGATCCTTGTTCCTTTTGCCATATTGGGTAAATTCTCTCCAATAATTCTCTCCAATATACCTTCTGCTCCCCTCTCTCTTTCTTCTTCTTCTGGAATCCCATTTATTCTAATGTTGTTTTGTCTTATGGTGTCACGTGTCTCTCGAATTCTCCCCTTGTGGTCTAGCAGCTGTTTGTCCCTCTTTTGCTCAGCTTCTTTATTCTCTGTCATTTGGTCTTCTATATCGCTAATTCTTTCTTCTGCCTCATTAATCCTGGCAGTCAGAGCCTCCATTTTTTATTGCATCTCATTAATAGCTTTTTTGATTTCAACTTGGTTAGATTTTAGTTCTTTTATTTCTCCAGAAAGGGCTTTTATATCTCCTGAGAGGTTTTCTCTAATATTTTCCATGTCTTTTTCGAGCCCGGCTAGAACCTTAAGAATCGTCATTCTGAACTCTAGATCTGACATTTTACCAATGTCTGTATTGATTAGGTCCCTATCCTTCAGTACTGCCTCTTGTTCTTTTTTTTTGTGGTGAATTTTTCTGCCTTGTCATTTTGTCCAGATAAGAGTATATGAAGGAGCAAGTAAAATATTAAAAGGGTGTCAAAGACCCCAGGAAAATATGCTTTAACCAAATCAGAAGAGATCCCAAATCATGGGGGGGGGGGGAAAAAGGGGAAAAAAAGAGTTTCAGAGAAAAAAAAAAAACAATTAAAAAAAAAAAGAAAGAAAACGAATAAAGAAATAAATATAAAAAAGAAAAAATATATATATTTGATAAACTAGTTAAAAAACGTTAAAAATGAAAAGGGTAAAAGTTAAAAAAATTTAGCAGAAAGAAGAAAAAAATTGAAAAAGAAAAAAAAATTAAATTAAGTGCAAGACTAAAGAATCATGGGGAGAAAGTCATGAGTTCCGTGCTTTGCTTTCTCCTCCTCTGGAATTCCGCTGCTCTCCTTGGTATTGAACCTGCACTCCTTGGTAGGTGAACTTGGTCCTGGCTGGATTTCTTGTTGATCTTCTGGTGGAGGGGCCTGTTGTAGTGATTCTCAAGTGTCTTTGCCCCAGGCGGAATTGCACTGCCTTTGCCCGGGGCCAGGCTGAATAATCAGCTCAGGTTTGCTTTCAGGAACTTTTCTTCCCTGAATGCTTTCTGTAGATTTCTGGATGACGGGAATGAAGATGGTGGCCTCCCAGTCTCTGGCCCGGAGGAGCCGAGAGCCCGGTGCCCCACTCCTCAGTGCGCCCTCAGAGAACAGCGCCCAATTACTCCCGTCACCCTGGCCTCCAGCCGCGCTCCGAGCTGACCAAGCCTGCGACCAGTTCAAGGTAACCCCGAGCTTAGAGCTCACTCCTCGGCTCTGTCTCTGTAGCCGGCTTCCCCATTCTAATACCTGCAAGCTCTGTGACACTCAGATACCCCGGATCCTTCTGTGACCCTGCGGGACCTGAGGCCACACTGACCCCGCGTGGGCTTCACCCCGGTTAAGCCTCTGGAGCGATGTCCCTCAGCGGAACAGACTTTTAAAAGTCCTGATTTTGTGCTCCGTTGTTCCGCCGCTTGCCGGGAGCCGGCTCCTCCTCCCCGCGGTCTATCTTCCCGTCACTTTGGATTCACTTCTCCGCCAGTGCTACCTTTCAGAAAGTGGTTGATTTTCTGTTTCTAGAATTGATGTTCTTCTTCTCTTCGTTGGATTTGTAGGTGTTTGCAATCTTTAGATAAGCTATCTAGCTGATCTCCTGCTACCTGAAGTAGTCTCAGCCTGCTACTTCTCTGCCATCTTGACTCCTCTCCTATGTTTTAAATTATGATAATTATTTGCAAATGTTGATCATCTTTTTCTCTTTATTCACCATCAAGTTAATTAAAAGCAAGTCAGGAGGGCGTTGACTGCCAGCAGCTGTGGGGCAGGGTCTGGGGTTGGAGTCTGTCCCCTGGGGGAATGGGCTGTGCTGATTGTGTAACGCAGGACTGCATTGAGATGTCCCAACCATCTTTTCATGGCAATGAAAAGCATCTGCATTTTCCGGTGGGGAAACTTGAGGCCCATTGTAGCTAAATGACTTGCCGGAGTTGACACTGGGAGAGCCAATGTATGCCCACTGGTCTTTTTGACCACACCTGGCCGTCTGGTGATTTTGAGATGCCAAGTCAGCTGTCAAGAGCATGCCTGTGTGCCACGGGGGTGCCACCACCTGGGACAGCAGGCCCCATGAGGATGGATTCAGCTCATGGCCACCAGGGGAGGCCTGAAGGTCCTTCTGCATCAGGCAGGCCCCTGGTGGCAGCAACTCCCGGGTCACCTTCAGCAAAGCCATGCAACCTCAGAGAAGGTCTGCATCCACATTGCCCACAAAGTCGACATCACCCCATGCTTCTACTCTCTCCGCTGTCTTCAGTGCCCAGGCCCAGGTCTGGCTACCTGCAAATCCCATCTTAGAGGTCTGGGAGATGAGAACCTGATGGTGTACTTCCTTCCAGTGAGGTTTTATTCCCAGAACTGGCATGGCATGAATCCTCAGGAGCTGGCTATGTCTGGCTGTTGGCCCACAGAGGCCAAGTCCTCTACAGAACAAGCAGAGCAGGGGTGCCACTCTTGAACCCAGTCTCTTTTGAGTACCTCTCTGAGCAGGTAAACATGAGTTTGAGAATGTCTGGCATCCCTGTTGGCCAGGTTGTTGGAGGAGCTCTGTTACATCCAGGATAGCAGTCAGGGCCCTCCAGAGTCCAGGTCTGAGGTGACCGCTGGACACCCCAACTCATGAGGTACTAGTGATAGACATCGGTGGGATCCAGTGGCCGCCAGTACAGGCAGAGTGTCCCAGCAGGGATGGCAGCAGTAGGAATCCCCAAGCTGATTCATCTGGGAAGAAAACCGAGGCCCAAGAGGTGGGGGACCAGCCAGTGGACAGGCCTCACAAAGCACCATGGGCCTAGTGTATGACTTCCACATATCACCATGTGGTGAAAGGAAGCCACATCAGCATCCACGGTCAGGACAAGTGCCTGGAGCTGACCCTGCTTTCCTGGGCTGTGGCCCTGTCCTGGGTATCACTGGTTGATGGCTCTTTCTGCCTGACAACTGACTGGAGCCACTGCTCATGCCATGGGGTGGCTTCTCACCTCATCCTGGCAGATGAGCACCCAGGATGGAATCCCTGGAGCCCTGCCAGAATCTTTCATGCTGGCCAAGCTGCAGCCCAAGGATGGCCTCTGCTTCACGCACTGGAGAAACAGCCACCTCAGCTGCCCTTCCAGCGGCCCAGCATGACTGGGCAACCAGCACCCAGCACTTGCACCTGGGTGAACTTCCCACTGAGCTGCAGGCTGGTCCCTTACTCTGGAGGGCTGGGACCTGTCCTTCCCCAGCATGCGGGATTGTGAGCCACCCTGCAGGGCCACTTGCTGAGGGCTGGTGACAACTGTTTCTCCCCGCACCGCTGCTGCTGGCCATGGCCAGGAGATATGTCCAACCTCATCATCGTGTGGGGGCCTCAGGCCAGCACTAGGCCACCCAACCTCAGCCAGCTCAGCTTCCACTGGCTCCACCAGGATGACATCACCCAGAGGTTGCACTTGGATCAAAGCATGAGGAACAATGTGCATAAAGGCATCTTATGAGTGGGGGGCCGAGGCCCCAAGTACCGAACTAGACCCATTGAGAGCCATGAGAAGGGGCTATTACTGGTACTCAGGGTCGTCACCAGGACGTCACCTTGGCCTACTCTCCGACAGCCAGGCTTGGGAGCCAAGTCTCTCACACGTACCTGGCCTTGGTGCATGGAATCTGCACGTGCAGCTCTGAGAATACCCTGCCGACACAGTATGTAGAACGTGGGCCTCTGGACATGTGGCTGAGGTGGGAGAGGGGCCTGGAAAGTGGCAGTGGCCCAGCAGCTGGCCAGCACCCTCAGCTACCTAAGCAGGTAGAAGGGAACTCCTAGACAGTCCCCAAGTGCCTGGCAGGGGCAATAGCCTAACCCCTGCAGCTGATAAATGGAGCTTTGGTGCCAGCGTCCTGGAGATCTGCTTCAATGAAGAGTGCAGCATTGTGACCCTCAGAGAGACAGAGCTTCTGCCAGAAGCCTCATGGGTTTCCTCTGCCCTCATGCCCAGAGCTGGCCCTGCTCATCAGCCAGGATCTGACCTCTGAACCAGCTCAGGGGCTCTCCTTCTGCACTGTCCTGCGTGACCTCACTGAGTTGCAGCCCCAGAGTGAGCCCCACCCCACAACTGGGGCCTGTGCTTATGCCAGCACCAAGCACCTGGAGGTTCTGCGCAGAGACTGAATATGTGTGCCAGTTTCTAATTCATTTAGGGGGGTGCAGATGCCTCTGCTCCCCTTCATGCTTTATTTGGGGAGAGCCACAACTTCTTTGGACAAATTTTTGCTTTTGCTTTTTTCTCTTAATGAAGTATGCCTTACCTCATCTAATCAATCAATCAATCCATCAATCAATAAAAACAAGTCAGGCATAAGATGTCTAAATGAAGGCCAGTATATCTGGAGAAACACCACAGATGTGTTTGATTAGAAAGACCTTGAACTTTCATTAAATTTGTAAATTTTATCTAAGTGCCTACATTACAAAATACCTAGTCAAATTTAGTCTCTATTAGAGTTATCTAAATTAAAAATTTAGACAGTCTACTCAAAATGAGTAGATACAATACAAAAGAAACATAGTGTGTAGATATTTATTGATTGTGTTACTTTTCTTATGTAATAGAAGTATTGTGGGGCACCTGGGTGGCTCAATGGGTTAAGCCTCTGCCTTTGGCTCAGGGTCGTGATCTCAGGGTCCTGGGATCGAGTCCCACATCGGGCTCTCTGCTTAGCGGGAAGCCTGCCTCCCCCTCTCTCTCTGCCTGCCTCTCTGCCTCCTTGTGATCTCTGTCAAATAAATAAATAAAATCTAAAAAAAAAAAAAAAAAAAAAGAAATGTTGTATAGTAACAGCTTTTATTTGTCAATACTGACATCCACTTGGTTGTAAAAAATTGTTTCTTGTCATATATACCCTTCTGTCCACCAGGATTGATTTAAACACAAACTTCCGTTTCAAAGAAATGACAAAAATATTTTCACTTTAGTTGCTATTAAGCAAATGCTGAATATATTTCCTCGTACTATTTTTTATATTACTGATAGGTAGGTACATACACATGCATCTGCTCTTGCTTTTGGTAATTCTATATGATAATCTCACATTCAGAAGTATCTATGATTTAAAAAGGAATACTTGTTTTCTTCATACTGTCCTATAACATTACTTATGTATATAATACTTTGCAAAAACAAGCAGTATCAAAGAGATTAGATATTAACTTTCTTACCTCGTATCCATCGTGTCTTAGGAAATTGCTGTGCTCTGCTTGTGAATTTCTCCTTCCAAGGGCTCGGCCAACTGGCTCGGGTGTTGTTGACCACATCACATTCGACTGATGGCCAGGCCATCCAGCTGTGACTAATTGGTGAGATCATATTCCCATGCAGATTGCTCGAAGGTTGGGAACAGATTAAAGCTATGAGCAAAACTATTCTGACTTTTGTTAAAAAAAAAAAAAAATGTACTCTTGGGTTTTATGTGGTATGAACTTAGAAGCAACTCTCAGCCACAGGGTCACAATGGAGTGTGAGATTGCCTGCTCACAGGACCACCAAAGAAAAGCCACGCAGAGAGGCAGAGAGGCAGAGAAGCAGAGTTGAATCTTGATGCCATTTTTCGAGTTCCTAGACTTACCAGGAGCTAGCGAGGTCTTTGGGTCATTTATTTTAAGAGCCCATGAATTTCCTGTTTGGCTGAAAAGATTATGGATTGGGTTTTTAGTACTTTACTGTAGGTGAAGAAATTTTAGATTAACCAAGGTAACTGATTTGTCCTTTGTTGAATAGTGACAGAGTATATAACTAAACTTTTATCTTTTTAGAGCTTTCTCAGTTCATGATTCTAAATATTAGTTTTAATTACATTAATAGATCAATGTTATAATGTGAATGTTATTGTCACCTCTATAATAAACTATTAACACAATCAGAAAATTATTTTATGTTGAAACCTATTATTATTTGTTGCATTTTGTCTTATTATTTTCCTAAAATATTGATTAATTTGAAGTTTCATGTGATTAGGAATAAAGCTCTACGGAATCTAAATTTCACTTTATTACATTATGGCTACTAGTATGCTACAGAAACTTGGGGGGTTGTTTGTTTATCCTTTGAAATTGCTTAACATTTTAATCTGAGAGAGGGAGAAAGAGTCATGAGTTCTCGGAATTACTTACAGCTATCCAGTCATGTCACCTTGAGGAAAATCAGCTAGCAATTTTCGATTTCCATAACTATGTATAAAATAAGAAAAACGATCAGATTATCCATAATCAATTTTTCAGGTTTATTTAGTATTAAAACCAGTGTGTTATTAAGACACATACACAGCATTACAATCAACCATGTTGCTATTTCAGAGCTCTCAAAATTGGGGCATATTTTATTTTGCCTCAGATGTAGGGCCTTTAACAAAGTCAACATTTGGAGAATTCACATAGAACTAAAGATTTTGCACCACATAAGGAAAAAAATTAAAAATGCAGAAGTTTGGCTTCAGTGGAGCAGCGGGACCATATGTGAAAAATTAAACGCAGCTAAATAGCAGATGTGGCATTTAGTTAGGGCCTGCGTTCTGAGTCACGGTTCACATAGACTCATATTTTTTGAACTTACTGATTATTAATAGGGTGTGAAGAGTGGCTCTTTTCCAGACTAAGCATTTCACTGGTGGTCTTTATTGCCCGGATCCTGACGACATTTGGATTTGTAACCCCTTAGATGAACGTTGATAAGTATGGACAGCGTTCTTTAGGAATGCAAGAACCAGGCACATAGATGCAAAATTATATTCCAGGTTGGATTTTGATCAACTTCCGAAATTAAAACTGTGTGGAACAGTATACATTGTGGCTTCAGGGTCCAATTAAGTGATGGGAATGGACGACACTGATGCAAAACTGTGTACAGTTTAGAAAATTAGATATATTTCACAGTAAGTGGTGTGGGCAGAACAATGCACAGGAGAGAGTGTGGCTTATATTATGTTGATGTAAACTATAGAGAAATAACAGCAACAAAAGAGACCTGCTGTGGCATAGAAAATGGAGATTAAGCAGAACACCAAATTATATGTACGATTTGATTACAACTGTGTTTAAAGTACTCTACTAAGACTGGCAAAAACACAAAAATCAAAGGATTTGCTCTGTTTGGATGATTTTATTTCTTTTATTAAATTTCACCTAATATTCTCTATTTTATGATAAAAGGGATCAAATTAAAAATATAAGGTAGGTCATCTGATTTGAGAATAAACAGCCATCTTTCTTTCTTTCTTTTTTTTTTTTTTTTAGATTTTATTTACTTATTTGACAGACAAGTAGGCAGAGAGGCAGGCAGAGACAGAGAGAGGAGGAAGCAGGCTCCCCGCTGAGCAGAGAGCCCGATGCGGGGCTCGATCCCAGGACCCTGGGATCATGACCTGAGCTAAAGGCAGAGGCTTTAACCCACTGAGCCACCCAGGCGCCCCCCATCTTTCTATTTCTGAAGTACATCACAGTAAATTCCATTCATTGTGTAGAGTATTACAGACCTACTATGTCATTCACTCGACTACATTCATGACTCAAAGATATAGATAAGAAAAATATTCTCAAAATGACTTATGTTTCAGAACAGTATTTTCCAAAATTTTTTATACATGAATTATACAATAAAATTGTTATTTTTTAGTTTTTAAAAAGTGAACAGTATGCATCCATTTGTAGATCATAAACTTGCTTTGCAGTTAATTTATCTATGAAGTATTTGTAACACTTAACCTTTCTTTCCTTAAGATTAAAACTACATGTTAGCGATCCAATAGTTTATTTATATTCATACACCATTGTTCTAGAATCCAGAGGACCTACCATGGAAAGGTAGACTCTACCTGAGAAAGATATAACTAAGGAATTACAAAAAATGTATCAACGATTCTATGGTATAATACAAATCCTAAATAATTTATGTAGCGGTATTTGAGAAGGCCAACAAATAAGATATTTTTTATTCATTCAAGCTCATGATCATTTCAAAGATAGTTACAAGAGAAATGGAAATGTTATCATGTTTATTACTGTCAAATTATTGCATCAGTGATGTGAGATGGGTTCTGAGGGGTTTTTTAAGCAAGAACTTCAGGGACATTTGGATAAATGAACTTTGTTCTAATTCTACAAATCCAAGTCCACAAATAAGCCTGGACTCATTTGTCCAGGCTCAGCCTAGGGGGTCTAAATGATACAAATGAGCACTGGCCTCCTACCTGGGAGTACTGCTAGTATTCCGGTCAACAAATATTTATTGTCACTTACAATGGAAACCGCATGTTTTTTATAATGGACATGGTGATTCTAAGAGATCCATTGCTTCTTCATTTCCAATTTTGTCAAATTTTCAAAGACTTGATTCAAACTCCATGTGGTAAAAAAAGGTTAACCTTGTCTACTGTACATCACTGCATTTGTAATTTTTTACAAATTTTACAGAAATTTGTACAAACAAAAAAGTTTACAGAAAGACTATCTTTTTAGCTGAAAATAGTTTATATTCAGACATGATCCAGGCATATGAAGGACTATGAGAGATACTGATACCTACTACAATAGATGTGAATTAGGGACCAGATTAGTTTTTTAGAAAACTGAGAAGTTAAGTAGAGCAAAAAGGATGTAGATTCTAAGAAAACCAGAGTTTATTTCCTTTTTTTTTTTTAAGATTTTATTTATTTATTTGACAGAGATCACAAGTAGGCAGAGAGGCAGGCAGTGGGGCGGGGGAGCAGACTCCCCGCTGAGCAGAGAGCCGGATGCGGAGATGGATCCCAGCACCCTGGGATCATGACCTGAGCTGAAGGCAAAGGCTTTAACCCACTGAGCCACCTAGGCGCCCCCCCAGGGTTTATTTCCTAATTAAGAAAACAGAAGAAAAAAGAGAACTTCTTGTAAGGTCAAGGCAGCGGATCGTTGAAAAGGGAAAGCAAGGGCTCTAAGGTATATGTGAGCATGTGTGTGTGTACAGCTATACGTGTACACAGTATGTCTCAGTGTGTGTGTGTGTTTGTGTGTTTCCGGGCTAGACAATAAGCTAATACACATCCAGTCAATTCTAGGCTCCATGCTATGTGCTGGCAGGGCTCCAATTCATTTATGAGAATTTCATCACTGTGCCTGCTCAGGGGTCCTGCTCAGGGCTGACTTTTCTGGTAAGTTTTTAAGTGCAAGTTGTGTTTAATTAGTTACCAATTTATTTCTGTTCCTTTATAAACTCTGCATGAAGATAATCTGGTGTTTGTTTAAGTAACAGTCCAGGACCAAAAGCTTAATTGGAATAAAAATATGAATAAACTGGCATTATTTTGATAGTAGAAATACTCTGGATTTGGCAATTGCAGTGTTAAAAGGCTTTCAGGAGTTAAGACCTGAGAACATCAACACAGAGGACTTCAAAGTTCAGTTAAGCAATAAAAAAATCAAGTCGGAGTCCAGTCAAAGCTTTCTGTTCATCATTCATAATTAACATCAAGGTGAAAAATTTGTCATTAGTAAATTATATTGTAAAACATTCAAAAAGCTATTCTTCAAAATAATTTTCATATTGAAATGTAGACAAAATACACCAACTGGAAAGGTTGCGTATACTATGCACACATTACATTTTAAATAAAATAAATAGCATGCATCTATTTATAAATGATAAACTTGCATTGCAGTTAATTTAAATATGAAATAGGAGTAAAACTTAATCTTTTCTTGCCTAAGATTAAAACTGCATACAAATAGAAAATCAAAATCATTTTGTGAGGTTTTTGTTTTGTTTGTTTTATTTATAGACTACGGTTCTAAAACCCAGAGGACCCACCACGGGTAAGTCACATAAGCAGCTTAGAATTCAGCTGGGGAAGACAGTTATGATCCCGTGATAAGTAGTTAAAGATCCATATGAGACACTGAAGACACTGGTAGCAGTTAAAATTGACTCGATAAGAAGATGAACATTTTCCTGGATAACCTTCTTAGGCCTGGCTTACCATTTCTACTTTTTTGTTGCTTCCATCCCCCCAACTTTTCTTTAAAACTTTACTTCTCTTGGGAATGATACATTCTCAGATGCCCCATCATCCTCCCTCTTTATTAATTAATTAAGCTATTAATATATTTATAGAGTTCTTAAAAAAGAGAACTCCTTGTTAACCTCAATGAGATTTTGAAAGAAATCTTGTGTTTTAAACACTGCTGCAAGATATAGCTCATCTCTCATTTTGGGTAAGCTGAAAAGTGATCGTTTTTATATATTTACATATTCATTGTCCCTTAGCATCAACCTCACTTAGTGAATATACAATAAAAGTATTTTACATTGCCCTTTGATCTGGTTCCTCAACTTTTTAGGAAAGGTCGACAATTCTATCAGAGAACATTCCTGAACAAATTGTGACATAAGGATTTGTCATTAAGAGTAATTCTTTCCAAATAATTTCTTTATAATTAATATTCCGGAACATATTTTCTCATAAAATGTCATGTTATAATACTTCGGTATTGTGAAAATGTTTGTTGAGATTTTTCATTATGAATGATCATGTATTACTTTATCTTTTACTCTTTAATATGTTGTATTACTTACTTTTAGTATATAAACCAATCTTGGATTCCTAGGGTTAAATCCAACGTTATGCAGTCCTTGGACAATCCCAGCATCTCCAACATTTTTACAAACATCCAACACATAAACTATATAGAAATATAATATTCAACAACACAAACACACCACACTTCTTATACAGAAGTGTAAATATAAAAATCTATATTTCACCAAACTCACTTTACTATCACTCACTGTCTCATGTAGAATATAACTTTTCTTTAGTGATTTTCAAATGACTGCATAAAATGTACTTCTTTACTAGGCTGAAGAGACACATTGCCTTTCTAGAAATTTTTCCCAAATATGACATGAGATAGTAAAAAATATAAAATGATCTCAGGATATGACCATATCTTTTTATTCCTAGCAGCACTCCGAATCTAGCATTTTTACATTGCTGAATTGAGGTAAAATATTGAGAGGTGATGTACCAAAGTGGCATGTTCATCATTCTAAATCAATTTAATAATAATTTGGAATACATTAGGAGAATACAATAGACTAAGTGTTAAATATTCCAGTTTCACTCTTATATAAGATGTCTTTTGTTCTAAATTTAATCATAACTTAGATGTTTATCTGTTTCCAATATCGCCATCATTTTCCCTTTCAAGGAAAAAGTATGATATAAAATGAGTTGTTATCTTTATAGCATTAAAGAATGAAGTGTTCTTTTAGGTATTAAAAATGTGTGACATAACAGTGTTGCAATATTATAAAATATAATATGGCACAAAATGCAAATATCAAGAGAAATAGAATTTGCAAGATAAGTTAGTGGAATTTTGTGAAATTAATTCTGCAAGGGAATGAGTTGATGTAGCTGCTGATTTGCTTGATTAACAACCCTATGGACTTCTGAAGTATTAAAGTGCTTGGAAGCCAAGCATCATCAGCTAAAGGATTCATGATCAAGGAGCAGAGTTGTTTTTTGGTTGCTTTTAAGTTACATCAAACGTCAAGTTCTAAAGAATAAAAAGCAGAGAGTAGCTAAATTCTGGAAAGATGAATATTTCCAAGTCTACCTGGGTTGAGGAAAGCTGCTATTACTACATTACTTAAAAAACAAAACAAACAAACGAACAAACAAACAAACAAAAAAACAAAAAACAGAATTTGCAAGACGCGAAGGAGTAACTAAGGACTGATTCTTTGTCTAGTGGGAAGAATGGAGGAAAGAAGTAGGTAAACTTGAAGAACGAGGGGTGGTTTAAAGTACAACTTTGGGAAGGAAGCAAACAAGATATTGAAAAGATTAAAGGAAAAAAAGAATAAAAGATTGAAAAAGATCGAGTTTGATGAAGTATGCAAATCAAAGATCTTCCAAAGGTGTCAATTGCAAGGCTGATCTTTTCCCTTATGGTTCAATAAGGGTGTCAGTTAGATATCATTTTTGTTCCTACTCCTCATACATCATAGTTTTTAGGAAGTGTAACCTTTTAATAATAATCTATTTAAGCCTCCATTAGATATGTGTTTAGCTTGTTTATGAGGGCATAGTAATACACAGAAAAAGTCCAGAGCCTAGTTACTAATCATGGGAATTCTGCCAGAGATTTGAGGAAGAAAAGTGACTATCTGCCAGTAAGCTTTGAGCCAGAAAGACCAGCCAAATATCCCCAAAACAAGGACCATAGGCTTACTGTACACTTAACATTCCAAAAATAATGCAATTCAGAACACCATGATTGCTAAGTATCACAATAAAATAAATATATACTTAAGAATAATTCATTTACTTACACAGCACATCATCTGTAATAGCAACTTCCAAACAAACTCCTGATGTATGGAACATTTTGATTGGCATACTGAGGATATACAAAGACTCACATTTGAATTCTCACCTTTATTGTGAGCCAAGATGACTTCTCTGTAACTAAAATACTGGTTTCTTAAATCTAACACTGAATACACTGGCTTTCAATCTTTTTAAAATTCATCTTGAACTCAGGATCCAAGACACTAATCTATTTTGTTCACGTCTTCACTAATAGTCCTTTTCATATAAAATATTAATACAGACTAGTGTCATTTTTTTTAAATTCATGAGTGTGGTGTCTTTAATTAGTGATCTCCCTAGGAGGAATCCTAAACATTTCTTTGTATTATTAAGAATTCTATAATTCGGTGCATCTGGGTGGCTCAGTCAGTTAAGAAACCAACCCTTGGTTTAGCTCAGATCGCAATCTCAGCATCCTGGGATGGAGACCCACATCAGTCTCCATCCTTAGCAGAGAGTCCGCTTCAGAATTCTCTCTCTCTTTTCCCCTCCTACCACTCTCTCTCTCATTCTCTAATATAAATAAACACATCTTTAAAAAAATAAAAGAATTCTATAATGCTGTTAGGTGCCATTTGCTTTTAAAACTCTATCTCATTCATGAAGAAAGAGAAACCAACTTCCTGGCTACATCTTCCAAACTGCTTTTTCCAAACTATATGATCTTGTCCAGGAAATCCAAATTCAAAGTAGTCTATTTTACTTTACCTGCTCCCACCTTCCTTATTCTCAGATGGCAGAAGGTGGAAGCTACCTACTTGTGCCCCTGGATTCTGCTGTTATTTATGAGCACAGAGCATGTATGGAGAACTTGGTTCTATTCAGTTCCCTGTCCAGTCTAGGCAATGATAGGCTAAGGTATGGCACAGGATAAAGTTTGTTACAAATAGATTACCTATACCATCAGTCCAATGACGTCCAAGGACTCCATTGTTATATATATATATATATATATATATATATATATTTTTTTTTTT